>NC_087481.1:54371642-54559142 GCF_036417665.1 Passer domesticus
TCTTTGGCTAAATATGAAAGTGTAAATCTGAAATTATGTAGGAACTTCCTAGAAGAAAGCTGTGGGCATGTTACATAAGGAATATGCCCATTGACCATTTTCAGTGGCAAGAACATCCTGAACAGCCTTGGTACTGGATGCCAAAGAAGTCTGATTCCCACTAAGAAAGAAGCTGGACTAAAGAGGTTGGACAGAAGTTTTCTGAAGGCTTTGCTTTGCAAATTCATTATCTTCAGATACTTTTTGTTGTTGCTTTATAAATTTTGTTGTTGCTTTATGTTATTTTCTCCATATAACTTGACCATTCTTACTATCACGGAGTGGTCTGGCTTGGAAGGGACCTTAAAGCTCATCCCATTCCCCCCTGCCATGGTCAGGAACACCTCCCACTGTCCCAGGCTGCTCCAAGCCCTGCTCAGCCTGGCCTTGGACACTGCCAGGGATGGGACATCAGATATTCTTGTAACATTCTTGTGTTTTTACTTATTTCTACAACTGGATTCTCAATACCTTTCCCTTCCACGATCTTCTCAGGGCCAGTAGTGAATGAGTAGAATATCAATTAAAGCATGAAACTTTTTCACCTTTATTTTGTTACTCAAATGTTCTTTTGTTCTATGAGCGACCACACATTGGTCTGAAATCTGTCCTGTGTTATCATTAATTTGGGAGCTGGTCTGTTCTATGAACTTGTGTAGATTCCTTTTTTTGTTTAGCTTGGCAGATCTTTGGGGTTTGTTTAAAATCAGTGATTAAAATGAATGAGTTTCTGCTTTTGGATTAGCAGGGAAAATACAAAGTCCTTGCTGAAGACTGCCAAGAAGGAATTGATCATCTAAATATTATGGTGATGAAAATGGACTTCAGTTTCCCATTGCACGTGTGCATTTATGCCAAATAGCAATTTCACTTAAAATCCTCACTTTAATCTTGCAGTGGTTCTTGCTGCAGGAAATATTTTAAGTGAAGACCAGATTTGTGCAGTTTACTGTTTGGAGAGATTTCAAGCGTTTTCTTCTACCATTATTTATGGCTATGAAAGTATTTCTGCTTTTAGGGACGTCACAGTAATGCAGACTTTCCTCCCAGAAATCTGTGAGGTGTCTTGAGTTTCTGCATGGATTGTACAGGGGGAAAAATAACTGATGCAATACCATCTGTATTAACAAGGTGCTGTGGTTTAGACCTCTCAAAATTCCCTCCAATGACCTAAGAGCTGCTCTTGAGCAAATTGCCTGTGACACGTCGAGTGTTGTTCCTTATTTTCTTAGTGTTTTCATTGCGTAATACCCTTTTTTTGGTGAATTACACAACTTATCCTTGAATAGGAAGTGGAATATTTAGGCTTGCAGCTTTCTGTAATTTAAAAAAAGAAAGTGTGGCAGCAGATTCCCACACTTTTTCCTTGTCTCTCTCCAGCAGGGCTTGCTGATCCCCCTGTTTGCAGTGAGCTGAGCACCTTTGCTGGAGTTTTTTTTGTCTCCATAGTCAGAGGTTTGGAGGTTTTTATGGCATGAATGGAAGTTTGTACAAACACCAGAGGCTGGATTTTTATTTGGGAGGGTGGAAGTTCTCCAAGCAAAACTTGGTTTGTGGTTTGTGTCAGTAGTCACCGGTTCTGGCAGCCCAGAGGATTCGTGAGTGCTGCAGCTCTTTTGGTTTCGTTCTGCAGAGAATCCCAAGCCCAAGCCATGCTTTCAAACCCTTGTGTGTGTCTAAACAAGTGGTGAGTGCAGGAGGAAATAATTTCATCTATTTTCAGCAGCCTGGGTAGTTTAATATCTTTTGTTATCCCAGGAGCTGCAGCTCTTCAGTGAGGGTGGCACAGAGAGCTGCTGGGATGTGCCTTTTTTCCCCTTTCACTGTGTCTAAGACAAAAAGTCCCATTAAATGGGATAATTACTTTGCTCCTCCCTTCAGTCAGTGGGAAGGAGAGCTGAACCCCCTTTTTGAAAAGGGGTGAAAACTGGGTGGGGAAAAGCCCCGTGCCTGACTGAGATGTGCCCAAAGCTTTGTTTGAAGACCTGCTCTCCTCTCTATGCCAAGAGCAGCCCTTCCAGAGCAGCAGACAGCTCTCCCAGCAGAAGGGGAGAGGTTACTTTGGTGAGATTTCTATCTCCAAAAGCATCTCTTCAGTTCAGCTCAAAATAACCACCAGAAGCAGCATGTGAGAGCTGTGAGCATCATTGCATCGATGCCACTTTGAGTAATGACCTAACCAGAACCCAGATCTTAATTTGCTTTTTGGCTCCTCTTCATGAAACCAAATTACTTCAGTTGTTTACAGCTGGGTGTGCTTTTTTTCATGGCTTGGTACTCTGTCTTGCTCTCCTAGCAGTCTGTTTACTGATTATTAGCCCTGTTAATGCCAGTTGGCAGAGATTTGCCTTCTCATTTCAGGGCTGGCAGCCAGCACACCTTTGAAGTCCTTGAAGAATTAGTTGCCTTGGGAGTTTTTCATGCTATAACCTATTTGTATTTTGGGTGATTTTTTTTTCCTCATTAACTAAATTCACAACAATCATCTTTATAATGTAATTAATAAAGGTTTCTTAGCCGTGCTCGTGGGCATTTAGGGCATTGTGCAATAGTTCAATGAAAACATTACAAAACACAATAATCACAGCATATAAATAGAAAGAGGAGCAGTCTGGGAAGATTTGAACATCAGAGCCTGAAGGTATTTAGGAACTAGAACTTTATTCAAGCTCAGCTTTCAATGATTTAGAAGCAAACCAAAACAACACCACCCCCACAAAAAAAAAACAAAACAACCCTCCCCAAAACCAAAACCATATATTTGCTACTAAAAGGCCCTGAGCTATGGGTACAGCTGGAAAATAGATGTGTCAGAGAGAAGAGGAAAGTATACCTGGTGAAGTTCTCAGTTTCACTGCTGTCTTCTGCAGTGGCTGGAAACTGCCCTGTGGTGGTTGAGGAATGAGCACCTGCCCATATTAAATTTGTAATGTTGGTGTTTTTAAGCTTCCATGTGCCTAGGTTCAAATGTTAAGTAAAATTTCACACAGAGGTGGTTTCTTGTAGGAAAGATCTGTGCAGGTCAGTAATCCCAAAGAGAAATCAGCTTTTTTTTTCCCCTCCAATATTCTTTATCTCAGTGATAAAATAATTTTCAATGCATCAATACTTTTACTACAGCCTTCAGATTTCACGTTGATGATAAAGACCAGTTT
Organism: Passer domesticus; assembly: GCF_036417665.1. Classification (NCBI taxonomy): domain Eukaryota; kingdom Metazoa; phylum Chordata; class Aves; order Passeriformes; family Passeridae; genus Passer; species Passer domesticus. Next base: position 54,374,837 of record NC_087481.1, read on the forward strand.
ACAGGAATTTTAACATTTAACATGCATCGATGAATCCATCAAGATCAGTGCTTTGACTGTTGTTTTTTTTGCTTTAAAAGGTATGTTTTCCATTTAAATGGGCAGTGGTTCAAGAGCAGTTGCAAAACTGTGTTACACAATGCAGGAATTCCTAATACATAAGCAATAGGCAGGCGTGGCCAGCTGCTGGGAGCTTTTTGGGTCAGTATGCCATGAATTAGTATTTATTATCTAACTTTTTCAAAAGTAGGAAATTCTGAACTTTTTTTTTCGCTCTGCAGTTTAGTTTGGGACTGCATGAGGGGGTGGATCATGAACAAAATACTGCTGCCTCTGAAATCCTGGCTTTTGTAGGCTCCAGTTCCAAGGGAAGGCAGCTCTGAGGTGAGGTATTAGCAGTCTCACCATGTACAGCCTGGGCATCCTTTTTTCTTCTTCAATAGCTAAAAGCAAAAAAGATTGAAAGCAGGAAAAAAAGCTGTGCTTTGCCTGTGTAGTTCCTTCATCCGTGGAGGTTTTTGGTTTTTTTTTTTCCCAAGGGCAGGATGTGACCTTTGGATGTCTACAGCATTGCAGCTGAGATGAAATCATTTTATAAGCACTGATCAAAAAGCATATCCATGGCTGCAGCAGTGCCCTGTGGAGTTTTAGCCCAGCACCACGTTAATCCCATCTGCTAATCTGTCCAAGCACCTATTTAATGCAAGTGGATAATTCCAAACTGTGTTTCTTATTGTAGCAGTCTCCCAAAACTCTCCTTGTTATAATTGTCAGCTTTACAGCAATGACATGACTCGTTTGATATGGAATATTTCTGGAAGGGAATATAAATCGTTTGGTAAATTGATATTTCTCAATCAGCAAGCCCTGTGGGGTGAAAGCCCAAGGGCAACAGCTCCTGTGTAAATCAGAAAGCACTGAATACTCTTAAAGAAAACTGAGGTGAGGAGAAAAGTTTCCTGATCGATGCTGCTGCTCCCTAAAGCAGATAAACATTTCTGAAACTGCACAGCGGATTCTGTGGTTACTGTGTGACTGGCTGCACTTAAAAGCCCCTGGGATGTCTCGCAGGGTATAAATAAGAAAAAAACCTATTCTTGAGTGACAGATGGTGTTAGGGTGGAGCATGCAGCCCTCTCCTGAGGGACAGCGTGTGCTGTTGGCACTGGGAAGTCACCTGGAACGTGTTCACCCCTGAATCAAAGCAGTGTCTGGTTAGTGTTAAAAGCAGGGGCATCTCGTTCCCAAATCATTATTGCCTCCAGTGTGCACTTGAAGATTTGCACGGTTTTCCTCTCTGGTTTTTCCAACAGCAAAGGGCATTCGGGGTTTTGGTATTGGGATGGTTTTATGGGATAGTCCTGCTATGATTCTGGAAATAAATCGTCCTCTTACACCGTCAAAGGCACTTACAGCATCCACAAGCTGCTTATTGCTTTAATCTCTGCATGGATTTAGAAGCCAAATGGCAAAGATGGATGGGAGCAGCACAACCCATTAATACTCCTCTGAAAGTCTGTTACAGGCTTGGCTTGTGCCTGTAGAACAGGAGATGGATGCACCAGATAAAACTGAAATGAAAACAAAGGGTGTTTCTCTCCTCTGGAGGAATACAAAATAACCCAATTTGCGTAGCTGCTCCCAGTTTTAAAAAGCAATGTTTTGCCCCTGAATGGCTTGAGAAGGAGAAGCTGTGTCAGAATTGTTAGTTTTTCCCAGAAATTTTTAAACTTCTCTTGGTGCAGACAGGTTTTCTGTTGGTCACAATGGGCGTTGGGTGTCCAGTGGCTTTTGAAAACGCCACTGGCCCCTGCTGAGGGAGCTTTTGTGGCAGCACTGCCCAGGAATGCAGAGCTTTGTGGTGCCTCGGGATGCAGGGGTGGGAAGGATGCCTTGAGTGGGGCTGGGTGAGTGTGTGGAAGGTTCTCCCACATGTAGGTGCCAGGCAGGGGCTGCTGGGCCAGGCTGTGTGGGGACACTGGTGGGAAAGGAAGCCCAGCTTTGTACCCAAGTTAAACTTTCTCAGCAGCTGCTGAGGGCTCGCTCTGGGGTCAGGACCTCTGTGTCCTCAGCATTTTACAAAAGCAGCAGCCTGAGACTTCAAAACCCTCCAAGAAGGCGTATTTTGGCAGAGGAACAGAGCTGGTTTGTTTAATCTGGGAAGACCATGCAGGCTAAGTAGACCATCCAGAAAAGGAGGGCAGCGATGGAGGCATCTGAGTACAGAATGCCTTTGACAAAGGGAGAGTGGGCGGTGCAGACAGGGAATAAACCCTGAGCTGCTCCTGTGCCCCATCCCTGGGCTCCACAGTGGGGTGAGCCCACGCTGCCCCACGGCCCAGAGGGGTGCACGCCACACCAGGAGCTTTCGTGGGTCATTTTCCCTAAGGAGAAAGCACTCCACCTCTGTGCAGAGAAGCAGGGAGGAAATCTGGGGCCAAGGGTCGTGCTGCAGATGACTTTTAAGGAAGGGAAAGATACCCACTCAGAGCTTTTTTTAATTCAGGTGTTTTGCAATGACCCTCCTGCAGTCACTTGAAGAACTCATGACACGTCCTCTGTTTCTATTTCAGGCCAAGAACATCCGAACAGCCTGAGGCACAAATACAACTTTATTGCAGATGTGGTGGAGAAGATCGCTCCTGCTGTGGTCCACATTGAATTATTTCGCAAGTAAACAAGATACCCAGCCTTGGTTTTTTGGGTTTTTTTTGGGTTTTTCTTTTTTTTTTTTTTTTTTAATTTTTAATTTAATTCTTGAAAACAGCTGCCAGTGTGGCAGAAATGTTGATTGATGGTATGAAATAGCAAAGAGGTTTTGAGGTAATAAATATTTGTCATGCTCAAGAATTAAGAATAATTTAAGAGCCATGGAAAAATAATTAGCTAAAGTAATGGATGTGCTTTATCTTCTTAATGAGAGTAACAAGAGATACCTTAAAACGTTAAGAACTCACCAAACTCCTTTTGGCTGTGTGTCATTTGGAATGATTTGTGACCTTTCATCTTTTTGCAGCAATAAACGTTTTATTTCCCTTGTCTTTTAGACTTCCTTTTTCCAAGAGGGAAGTTCCTGTTGCCAGTGGCTCAGGGTTCATTGTCTCTGAGGATGGGCTGATAGTCACCAACGCCCACGTGGTCACCAACAAGAACAGGGTGAAGGTGGAGCTGAAGAACGGGGAGACTTACGAAGCCAAAATTAAAGATGTTGATGAAAAATCAGACATTGCACTAATTAAAATAGATTCTCAGGTGAGTTGTTAAACAAGACACGTTTTGTTCCTCTAATTGAATGTCCTCCTTTCCAAAAACTGTCGCTGATTTTCAGGTTTGAAGGAAAAACAAGTTGTTTGTTGGGCTGGGTTATTGAGAGTATATGAACTAGGTGGATACATGTTTTTAGAAGCCAAGTTTGTGGGTGGCAGTGGTAATTTTGTCACCTCTCAGTGCAGTGAAAGTCTTACACAGCACTTTTTTATGCATCCTCAAAATAAAAAACAACACCCCAGTTTGCTGGCTGGTTTGTACACACTTTATCTGACATAACTCTGTCTCAGAGAATAAATGGGGGTGTTTTGCTTGTGCTGCTCTGTCTCAAGTGGGTATATTGAAGTCACAAATGGCTTTTAGAGGATAGATTTGATGAAGATAGTAAAGCAGAAAATACCTTAGGGAGCGTCTTGAGCATGGAAATTAAAGCCAGCTTGGAAAGATGTTCTTACACTGCAAGTGGTTTTCTGAGCAGCTTCCCATCTATGATGTCCCTCCATATCAAATGTTCCTCTGTCAGCGTTACTGACAGCAGAAAAGCTGTCAGGAGGTTCTGCACACGTAGCAAGAAGGACATTGTGTGGAAATGCTGTGTAATGGAGCTGCAGTGAGCTGAACGCGGCTGTCTGGGGTGCTGTTCACGCTGGCTCCCCTCCTTTGGTCTGTCAGTTGATGACCTCCAAGTTTAAGGGGCAGGAATGCTTCATTTGAAGCACATGACTCAGAAATGTGTAGATCTTTCAGCGTTGTTTTAGTCCAGAGCTATTCCCCAGCGAGGTCAGAAGTGTTTGTGCCAGAGTTCATGACTAAGCCAGGCCCTAACGCAGAGCTCTTGGATGACCCGAGGCACGGAGTGCTCCTGCTGCTCCCTTGCCACCTTTATACTTCAAATCTTTTTGTTTTTTAAAAGCTTCTGAACAGCAACCAGGCAGAAAAACCAAACAGTACCAATCATGTTTCTGCCATGTTGTTTTTTTCTCTGTCTTCATGGCATCGCTTGTTTTCTAATTTTTATCTTAAAATAAGAAAAAGCAGCAAGAAACAAAGGGAAATGTCCACACCCTGAGCCCTGGCAGCATTAGGATGGGGCAGGGATTGAAGGGCAGCTGGAAAAAGGCTTTAAAATTGGAAATACAAGGTGGAGGGGAGAGCAGACAGGGTGAGAAGGAGAGGACTTGGAGCAGCAGGAAGCTGAACTCAGGAGAGAGGTGGCAGAGAGGAGACACTGAACTGCTGTGATGGTCACTTTGAGGACTCAGGAAAAGAGCAGCCATGGGCTTCAATGTTATTTGATTCCCCAAGGAAATGGCTCCTAGTTGTCCTGGGAAGCTGCTTGTGGGAAGGGAGAACCTGGAAGCAGCTTGGGAAAAAGATAATTCATCCAGATGGGCATGGGGTGGAAACCACTGCTCAAGAGGGCTGGAATTGGTCTGAGGCGCCCTTGGAAGCATCTTATCAGCTGTACAAGGCAGTGCCTTGGGTGGTGCTCTCCTCCTGGCCTCCTCCAGCAGCTCAGGATAATTTTGAGAAGGCTAGGGGGAAATTTAAAGGGATGGGAGACCCAGATTTCCAGCCAGCTCTGGTAACATGGCACTGGGAAATCCCAGTCCAAGGTGAGGCCTGAGGCACCTCTGCTCACAGGACAGGTGTTACTTTGCATTTGAGAATTAAAAACAATGTTTTATGTGTTCACAAAAAAAAGTTAAAAAACATGGTCAGCTGAGAAATTGATTCTCAGATTGAACTTTTATGGGGCATTTTTATATAGCCTTTCAAGTTCAGAGTTTGAGCTTTCCTTTTTGTACTGGAATGCCTTGCACTCATTCAGATGCATAAAAGACTTTTTAAAATCACAGGGGCAATAATTTGTTGAATTTAAAATGTATTTGCTGGCTAAAGAAGCCAATGGGGTGGTACAAATAACCCCTTAAAAATCTGGATATGGCATGAAAACCATCCCTAAGAATTTTTCTGAAGTAAGAGGCGAAGTTCTTAAGTTGGAATAAATTATTTGAAGGTGACATCAAAGATGCAGAAGGGTTTTTTCTTCTTTTTTATGTGTGGCATGTTAAGGCAGGATATGAAGGGTGAAGAATGCTCTGTGATTAGGAACAGAGCTGGTCTTGCAGTATGGGACCAGGCTGTCAGCTGGTATTCCTACAGCTCTTCAGATTTTGCAGCAGCCTGAATGCTGCTTTCCTCTAAGGTGTGAACATCTGGTCAAAAACATTGCTAGAACTAATTTGGCTTTGCTGAGTGCAGTAGGAAATGAAGGAGGGTGGTAAAACCTGGGCAGCAGTGAGGATGAACTGTTTCCCTGATTAAATTCTTCTCCATGGAAAAACATCTTGCAGTCAATGAGGAACAGAAACCTTGGAGCAGTTGTTCCAGTCCTAAAATGTGCTTGTTTTTACAGTCTATAAAAGAGAGCACCAGTGTTTCTCATGTCTGTGGTGACACAGAGCAGTTTGCTGGAGTGTTGAAAGTAGGAAGTAAGATTGGAATCGGTGTGCTAGCCATGAATCCAATCTAAATATCCTTCCAAATGCAAGGAGGAGACCACACCACTAAAAGGGAGCAGTGCAGTTGCAGACAATTTGGATATGAGCATGCAAAATTTATAAGACTTCCCTAGAAAAAGTTGGATTTTGGCAGCATAGGCAGGGACTGGTGAAATAAATAATCTGTCCTGCGTGGCACGTGTGATACTGCAGCGAGTGTGAAACCCATCAAAACTGTTGCACAACACTCCAAAGGGAGCAGATGCTTTTTTGCTGACAGAGCTGCATTGTGGAATTCATCTCAAGGCAAATAACTACCTTGTTAAATCAGAATGTGTGATACAGCTGCTGAAAAATAAACACCAGCAGGAGGGGAGGAAATTTCAGGCTGGTTTAATGGACAACGTCAGGGTTAAGGTGGGGGCAGAATTATAAAAGAACCCAACCCAAATGGAAATTGGAAGCCCAAAGTGATGGGAGGTGGAGGTGGCTTTTGCCTGGAGACCCTTTTCAGCCCTGGAAATGGAGCTCTGTCCACAAAAATGATGGCTGTGGTTTGGCACGGAAGGTAGGAGCAGGGTGAATGGCTTTGTTGTGAGGTGTTCCTTCTTTCTACGTGCTTAAAAACCAGCCATGAGACACTGACCCTGAAATCACACAGGAAACAGGCCAGGTCCTGAAGAGTTTTGTTCCTCGGTGTGGCCATTCCTGGTTCTTTGCCCCAGGCAGGATTTGGCATCTGCATGGTGCAGCAGCACTGGGGTTGTGACCCGTCTCTAATTTGTGGTGACTTTTCAGCCCTTCAGCTGAAACCTTCAGCTTAAGGTTTCTCCTGCAGCTTACTAATAAACACTTTGTTTGACACTTTTAAACCAACAAGACCTTCTGCCCTCGTTCCCCTGGTGGTTTCCTGAGGCAATGAGTGTCTGTATCTTTGTGGTCAGAGGGGATTTGGTTTTCCCCTGTGTGTACAAACTGGAATAGGCAGGAAAGCAAACTTCCCTGTTTATGCATCAATATTTTAATAGCCCACATTTTGAAGAAACAAACTACTTGGACACCAGATGTAAGTGGCTTTACTAAAATGCTATTTCACTTTGAAATCTGTGGCTGGTTAATACATTGCTTCCTCTCGAGAGCCTGAGGAAGCCCACATATTGCTTCCAGAAGTCTTCAGGACCCATAGGAATGAAATAGTTTGTAAAAAGCTTGGATCTTAACTCTGACTTATTCATCAATTCAGGCAGCAGTGGTTTTCTGCCATCTTCAGCTTCTAGTAGTCCTCAGTGTGGGGACAATGTGCTGGTCCAGCTTCCCATGCAGCAAAACACATCTCCAGGGTGGGTCTGCCAGCACCAGCATATTTTTTATTACTATTTTTATTTTGTTTAATTGTAATTTCATTTGTATTTTATTTTTAAGGGAGAGCAGCAGTCTCTTGCCAGGCAATTGAAAACCTGGTGACATATCAAAACAACACTTCATCCTCTTCTTCTTTTTTTTTTTTTCTGCAAGCTTCCCATGCTCCATATTTAGATAAGGAGACTCAGTTTTGCTTTTCTAACTATAGATGAAATACTTCTGGAGGCTTGTAATGTGTTCAGCCTGGGTTTTTTGTTTTCTTTGACTCTCTGTCAAGCAGTTTCTAGATTGTAGATGATACTCCATATTTTTATATGCTCATGACTGGTGTTTTTATTTTGCCATAACGTATTCTGAAAGTTGAATTAGTCAGAACACAAATGCAATTCCCAGGACAGTTACATGTTTTGCCAGTTACACTAACAGCTGCATTAGTGTTCCATACCAGCATCTGTGCCTTTCCCACCTAAAAATAAGAAGCATGAAGGAGATCTGTCGCTGGTTAACACAAACTGAACTCAGAACTTTTGTCTCCTCTTCATGCGTTTATTGAACTGCAAAGTGCTTCCTGCAAATTCCTGACTTTCCATCCACAAATGAAGGGGATTACAGAACAGAGGAGGGATTTACTTGCTTTCTGTGCCAGCGCAGAGAAACATTCACTTATTTCATGGGTGAAAAAGTTCAAACCAAAATGCCTCCTGCCTATGGCTGTCTGTCTCTGGGTTTCCATTTCTCCGTGGCAGGGGCTGTGCCTGGTGGTGGTTGGTGCTTCCTCCTTTTTTTTAGCTGTTTTGTCCAGATTTCCCTTATTTTACCTGGCTCAAGTTGTGCTGTTAGAGGACACCAGGTGAACATCTGTGCTGGCCCTGCACCTTGAATCCTGGGGTCTGATTTGGGCCCTTCACTGCAAGAAGGACACGGAGGGGCTGGAGAATGTCCAGGGAAGAGAACGGAGCTGGGGAAGGCTCTGGAGCCCCAGGAGGGGCTGAGGGAGCTGGGAAGGGGCTGGAGAATTCCTGAGGGAGCTGGGAAGGGGCTCAGCCTGGAACAAAGGAGGCTCAGGGGCCCTTGTGGCTCTGCACAGCTCCTGCCAGGAGGGGACAGCTGGGGGGTCGGGCTGTGCTCCAGGGAACAGGGACAGGAGCAGAGGGAACGGCCTCAGGCTGGGCCAGGGAAGCTCAGGGTGGATTTTGGGACAAATTCCTCATAGAAGGGCAGTGTTGGAATCCCCATTCCTGGAGGGAATTAAAAGCCATGTGGATGCAGCATTTGGGGACGTGGGTTACTGGTGGCCTTGGCAGTGCTGGGTTGGTGGTTGGACTCCACAATCTCAGAGGTCTTTTCCAACCTAAATGATTCCATTTCTCTGGGTCCCTCTGGCTGATGATGCTGATCTCTACCTCTCCTCATGCCACAATAGCTGTGCCCTGTTGTGGCTGGAGCCATTCCTTGTGGTGGTGTGCAGCTCTCCGTGTCGTGGGAGTTGTGTTTATCCAGGGTTTGAGTCAAATCCATATATAAAAATGTCTGAAGCCCTTTGGGATGTGAAAGCCTTAAAATATTAACCCTAATTAATGGCTCCTTCTCTGGCTGGGTGTAAACAGTGAGTCATGTGCCACTTAGGGCTTTGCATGTTTAGTCCTATTTCTGTGGGCTTGCAGAATGCCTGCCTGCAGATTTGTTTTATTGAGTAAACATGGATCCAGCAGAGCCCCAAGGCTTCATCAAAGGAAGAGTTAGACAAGACAGGGGTAGAAAAGATATTATATGTTGCCCAAGGCCGTGCAGTGAGTCACTGGGAGCTGGGTTTGGGTGTTCCTGGCTCCCTGCTGCTGGTGCTGCAAGGCATGGTCCTTCGCCTGGCACTTTTAATTAACTGCTGTGGCAAATCTGTAGTTAAAGCAGGAGAATCACGAGTTGGAGTGGTGCTTATGTCATCCTGACGGCCATCAGACATTATGTAAAGATTAAAGAATGCACATTTATTAAGTATAGTTATTAAGAGGCCTGAACTCACACTCAGTTTACCAGGATTCCTTAACTTCCTGGGGATGAGCTGGCCAGTGGCAGGGTGTGAGGGCACAGAGAGGGAGTTCTGACACGATCCTGGTTACAGCCCTGCCAGCAGTGCCTGCCTGGCATTGCCAGGGCTCCTCCTGGGCTGAAAAAGGGTGATTTTCCCATTCCATCACGGGATTTTCATAGGTTTTGTACTGGTTTCATTTCAAAACCATGTGCACAATGTAAATAAATACTTGAGTTTGTTTTGGTTTTTTTTTTTTATAACAGAAAATTTAATGCTGAGTGTGGCAATGTTTTAAGCTATTTTAGAGAGAATCCCCCAAATTTACAGCCATGACAACACATATATTCTAATATATATAACCAATTCTTCATGGCATTGTTTTGTAGGGGCACTAATACATTTACGTGCAGTGCTGTCAGTGTGTCAGTTCTGCCCACACCAGGAAATCACAAGGAACAGAGGACACGTTTTCCAAAGCTGTGTTTCATAATGTGTGCAGGACCAGGAGGTTTTTGCAATGGATTTTAGTTTCTAGCAAGGGAAAGGTTAGCCAGACTTTCCAGAAGGCGTGTTGAATCACAGGGTGACCTGCAGCCAATCCATACAGCATCAGAGCTTGAACTGGAGCCTGGCTAGTATAGGCACAGCCCTGAAAACTCAGCACAATCAGAATTGTATTAGTCACAGGCCGTTCCTGTACTTTCTCTCTGCTGCCAGATGCAATTTTGGCTTTGTGACTGTTGTTACAACTCAGGAACTTTGTATAAATATTTTAACTTTGTACACGACCAGCCTTTATTTTTTTTTTTCCTGGTAATGAAACATAAAAAGTATTCTGTTTTCTTTTGCTTGCCCCTGTTTCATTTGCTGATAAATGTCCTCTTTCTCTGCAAAGTATCTGTGTTCAGTGCACTGGGATATAAACAAACGCCGCTTTTTTGTCTTTTGTGTGGGTTTTTTGTTTTTTTTTATTAAAGAAGGGAAAGCAGTGCCAAAAGAAGACGCTGGTTTTGACCAATGACATCTTGCAAGCACGTGCTACGTAAGCTCAATAGCATCTGCTGAGAGGAGGAAGGGCCAGGGTGCTCCCTGTGTCCAAACATGACCCAGCTGGGGCTGTTTGTGTTAGCTGATCACAACTGCCTGATTGCCCCGGCCTGGACACCTCCCCTGGATGTGCCTGGGATGTCCCCAGGGCTGTGCCTGGAGCAAGGACTGCCCTGGGATGCTGCTGCTGTGATGGGGAAACTGGGCAGAGCTGCTGCATCCTTCCCAGAACTAAGCCACAGCTGGGTTTATCTGTGCCTGTGGCACTGATAAGGGCTGTATTTTATCATTATTATTATTAATTACTAGGGCATTGCTGGTTGTGATAACTTCCCACTGAATGCAAACAGACATGGAAATGCTTTCTGCTCTCTGTGCTGCCTGTTCTGCTGCTCTTCCAGCTCCCTCTGTTGAACCAGCAGTTGGTTTAATTATTTTCCTTCTGTCTGGAGACTGAAAGATAAGTTTCCATAAAGCATCTTACCCTGTCTGGGAGCTGGTAATGAATTTTATTGAAACAATCTGCTCATCTGAATAAAACTTCTCTGGTGGGATTGTAACAAAGCTGGATAAAGGATACACAAGACCAGTCTTGTTAAACATTAAAATCATAACTTCTGTATTTGCAGCAGCATGTAGAGATAACTGATGCCATTTTTTATTACTTTCTACTTTGCAGGCATTGTCTGTCTCTTAGGATATTTGAAATAAACTGTAGGTGAAAAGTACAAAGTGATGGGAATTTGGGTTAGTTTATAATGCTGCATTTTTGTCCCTATGGATGACTTATTGAGTCAGGCTTTCAAACTGCTGGTAACAAAATCCCTTCAGAGCCAGCAGTGAGCTTCCAAATTAAACATGCAATATTTTCTCTTTTTGCCAAAACTTGAAGTAGGTCAAGCTGGAGGAAAGCTAGGTTCAAGTTAGCTTTGCCAAGCAAAAGATAAATGCCTCCAGAATTCTGTTTTGATTTTTGGGTTCAGTAATCTAATTCTCCAAATCCTTAAGTCTAAACCTACACTTATACGTGTCCAGGTTCATTGCTGCTAATAGAAATAGTCTAATGACATGGTTAAATACCAGGTTAAATACCAGGTTAAGTTACCTGGGGAAGGCCAGGATCATTTAGACAACAGATAAAACAAAAATATTTAAAAACATCACTGTAAGCATAGAGATTAACTTTTAAAAGTGTGAAGAAAGGGAGAAATGGCACTCAATGTGTATTGTACAGGAAGGTGATGAATAAAAAAAATAGTGTTTATTTGAAGTATGATCTGTTTCAGAACACCCTTGATTCATTGGCAAGTGTGGATCCAACCTTCCCTCCCCTTTATTATTTTTAATTGCTGTACAGTGCAGTGTTTGGATTTTAAGAATGTTTTAGTGGGAAAGTCTTCAACTATGTGATATTTAATATGTTTAGAGATAAGATCTTGAAAGGAAGGTATAATGGTATCCTCTACTGTCATAACAAAAAAATCACATCAGGTCCTTAAATCCTAACAACTTCAGAGGAAGACATCACTGTATGTAGGAGGAAATATAATTATTTACAAGAGATACTTCATTAAAAGAAAGCAAGATGAATCATTAGCTGGTGTCTTGTGAGAATATAAAATGCTTTTAACTGTACACATGCATGCTTAAAACTCTTGGGCTATTGCTTTTATGATTCTTTAGTGCTCACTCTCCAACAATATAATATTTTTACTTCAGCAGCTGTTTGCTAATTATTTCAAGAAGTGTTGGAAGTGGCTCATTTCTAGTATCATCAGATGTTTGCTTTGTACAGCAGAGCATAAATATTCCTTTGGTCTTTTAATTGTTCTTGATTTAATGGGTACCTGTTGTGGAAAAAGTTCTCCAGTGTAAGGAGCCCACACTGGATGTTTCTGTACCAACCCACACAAAAAAAAATACTCAAAGAAAACAGAACAAAATCCTTGAGGGATGAAAGCCTCTCTCTTTTCCTCTACCCTGTGAATGTATTCATACTTCCATAACATTTGTTCTGCCAGCAGAGCAGGGTCTTAACATTTGAATTTCCTTTTTTTTTTTTTTTTTTTTTTGCAGGGTAAATTGCCAGTCCTTCTGCTTGGTCAGTCTGCAGACCTGAGGCCAGGGGAGTTTGTGGTGGCCATAGGCAGTCCCTTTTCCCTGCAGAACACGGTGACCACGGGCATTGTCAGCACCACACAGCGCGGGGGCAAGGAGCTGGGACTCCGCAACTCCGACATGGACTACATCCAGACTGATGCCATCATCAATGTACGTCCCCTCCGGGCTCCTGCCCTCTGCCCTGACGTTTCTCCAGCAGAAATCCCTCCTGTGATGCTGTTCGTAGGAGCAGGGAGCATTTCCCTCCCCGTAAATCTGGACATCTGCACGGCAGCAGCACTTGGTTGTTACTTAGAAATCCCCCCAAGGAGCCACACCAGGCACAATATCTGCCTCCACTTCAAAATCCTTGCAGATTGCAAGGGAGGAGGCAATATGCTCTGGCAAATAAATATCTTTTGGAAATCCAGCTTGTTTTCTGAAAAAGAAGCCAAGTTTCATTTAGGGTTCAAGCTTGTTTCTGCATTAAGGCAAAACAATAGTTTTTGTACTTCAGATCTTGGCCTTGTGAGAAATCTTCACTAACAGCTCCCAGGGCTGTCCTAAAATCTTCTCAGTTTCTAGTGTGGCACTAAGAAAACAAAAGGAAAACCTTGGCTTTCTTAACTTCCTCTGGCAGGAGAAGAAAAACTTAAGTATTTGCAAAGCTCAGCTAAAATGGGTGATGTTAAAGTGTAGTTTATGGGTTTGCTGTTCAAGACTGTTCTATTGCATGAATTTAATAGACAATGGAAACAATACTACAGAAATGTTGCAAAAATTTCTTTTATATTTTGCTTGCAACAAATTAGGAGATAAATACTAAAATGTGTTCTTATCTTTATTTTCAGTATGGGAACTCTGGAGGACCCCTAGTAAATCTGGTAAGAGTTTCTCTAAGTTTGCTTTGTGTCAAACTTATTGCTGTTTAATTAAAAAAAAAAACCAAAAAAACAAAACCAAACAATATACCCCACCCAAACCAACAAAAAAAAAAGCAAAGTCCCCCCACCAGATGTGGGATTTGCAGCTTTTGATAACTGGCTGACTACACAAAATTCACATGGTTCTTACTAATCAGTTGTCTGTGTTTATGTTGGCAAAAAGCTACATTTGGATTTCAATATTTAGAATGTTTATGGTTTGCATATTTTCAAACAAGTGTAATGTTTTTTTTTTCTCAAGCCTTGCAAAAAGGGAAAAACACATTTTACAGTGAGGTGTCTGCCCTTGCTGTTTACCCTGAAGCTGGCAATTATTTTCTTTTCGCACAGAAACTCAGCTAAATATTTCTAAAATGTATCTACCCTTTCATTTTGAATCACACCAAAAAAATCCATATGTTTTCAGGATATGAGGGTTTATTTGCCAATATTTTAGAATGAACTGAAGTAGGTTGCAAAACTGTGTGAGAGCTCTCATGTCTCCTGAGGGTACGTGGGCTTGAGTCCTCAGGAGGCATGGCACAGCCTGAAACTCAGCACTACTCAGAGTTTCTGCCTTGGAGGAGATTTGGCAATTTTTTTTTTCCCACCCAATTCACAGCATACATTCAGTCACACTCAATCTTCACTTAAAAACACCTGTAGTTAGACAGTTTTGTCTGGGATGAACCAGAGAATGAAACTGCTGAGGTTTCAAAAGACATGACATCAGAGATGTTTCATCCAAAGCTCTTGGAGGTATATTGCCAGGAAAACTTTTGATTTTGGCAAACTGTATTTTTCTTTATGTTATTATGTAATAGTGGCTCAGGAGCAGTCAGCACCATGCTTTATGTGGTGCTCACTGAAATAAACACAGAATAGCTGCAGAATGTGTTGTTCACCTACTGCAAGCATGAGAATTGCCCAGTTTTGGTCTCTTCTGCAGCAAGCTGAACAATCACGTTGATTTTTCCAAAATTCCTAAGTAGTGTTTTATCAATAGACTCACAAAATTATGCTTAAAACATAGAAAATAGAAGATCAGCTGCACAATGTGAATTTGTCTTTGTGACTGCTTGGAAGAAATGTTCCATTCCTCTTTGAGGAGCTCCATATTTGCTAATCATGCCTTTCTTTTTTTTTGTTTTGTTTCCTCCAGGATGGCGAAGTCATTGGAATCAACACATTAAAAGTTACAGCAGGCATCTCATTTGCTATCCCATCTGATAAAATAAAGAAGTTCCTAACTGAATCCCATGACAGACAAGCTAAAGGTACTGTACTTGGGAAGAGGAAAACTAGAAAATAACCTGGTCTGGTGGGTGGCATCACTGCCCATGGCAGGGAGGTGGAAATAAGTGACCTTTAAGGTCCCTTCCAACCCAAACCATTCTGTGAAAACAGTGATAAACCAGAAAGCCAGGAGCCTGGCTGGCATTAAGATTAAAAAAAAAAAAAAAAAGTAGCCAAAACTCTACATCTACCCTAATTCATAAATAGTAGCCAACACTCTGTAAGAATGGCTAAAAAAGTAAAAAAAAAAGCTAACTAGCAGCGTAAAAAAAAAACCACTTTAAGCTGCTGAAGAGTAAAAATACATTGATACCAAAATAAAAAAACTACTTGTAAAAGTCCGCCACATAAATGCCCATATCCCCAAAAATAAAACTAATAACAAGCACCAAAACAAATAAACTAAACTGCAAAAATGTGTCAAAAATAGACCTAAATTAAAAACACAAAAAATTTATTCCTAACTCAATAAACCTCAGACCATCAAAATAAAAATGCCACCTGTAAGTAAACACAAAACCAAAAAGTAAATTTAACCATAAACAGTATTTCTCAAGTTATCCATAACTACAAAATGTGTGCTACCATCAAGCAAGTAAAAAATAGGAAAAAAATAATATAAATATCGAAATCTGAACAAGTGAAAGATAAAGTTTTGAAAGCCAGCAGCCTGCGAGGCTCTTTAGCTCAGGGCAACTGATCACGACTCATTTTCCTTTTTGCAGGAAAAGCTGTAACCAAAAAGAAATACATTGGCATACGCATGATGTCACTAAGCCCCAGGTAAGTAGCCAGGGTGGCTCCTGACCCTTCCCCAGCCTGGTCTCTGCATGCATTTGGATCCAGCTGGGGACGTGCAGCAGCGCCCGGGAGGTTGGAGCCAGCACTGAGGGTCTCTGTGTGTGCTGGTGACAAACCTGCCAGCCCTGGTGACAAACTCAGCCAGCCCTGGTGACAAACCCAGCCAGCCCTGGTCACCTTCTCCTCTGCGTCTGCCACCTGGTGGGACTCTCCTCTAGACTCTCCTATGAGCTAGTTCTTAAACAGCTCCTGGCTTTTTCTTCTCCTTAATGCTTCAGAAGAGAGTGGCTAGTGCCTGTGGCTCTGTCCTGGGTTATATCCATGTTGTTGTATGTTTTCATGGCTCACCTCAGCTACGTGCGTTCTTCCATTCCTATAAAGTTATTTTCATTAAACAATTCACTCAATGTCAAATGAAGCTGTTGTGTGGACTTGCTTATTCATGCTCAGACTATAAGAGGCTCATGAGCAGGTGTCCCGAAAAAATAACCAGAAGTTTTCCCTTGTGCAGGATCCACAGGTAGAACAGAGCATTGAAACCAAGGGGTTGGGGTTTTTTAGGTGTTCAGGATTGCAGGAGATTATTCTGTCCCTCTAATCTGCTCTGATGTGATCCCACCTGGAGTTCTGCATCCAGCTCTGGGGTGCCCAGCACAGGAAGGTCAAGGACCTGTTGGAGCCAGTCCAGAGGAGGTCCCACAGATGATCAGGGGTTGAGCAGCTCTGCCATGAGGAAAGGCTGAGAGAATTGGGATTGTTCAGCCTGGAGTAGAGAGGCTTTGGGCTTTACCTAATTGTGACCTTCCAGTCCTGAAAGGAGTCTGAAAGAAAGATGGGCAGGGACTATTTACAGAGGGCCTGGAGTGACAGGACGAGGGGGAATGGCTTCAAACTGACAGAGAGTGGGTTTAGATGAGATATTAGGAAAAAAATCTTCCCTGTGAGGGTGGGCAGCCCTGGCACAAGGCAGCTGTGGCTGCCCCTGGATCCCTGGAAGTTCCCAAGGCCAGGCTGGATGGGGCTTGGAGCACCCTGGATGGTGGAAGGTGTCCCTGCCATGGCAGGGGTGGGGACTGGATGGGGTTTAAGGTCCCTTCCAGCTCAAATCATTCTGTGATTCTACAATCTGCTCATTCTTAAGCTTTGAAATGTTTGAACTCTGATTGTCTGTGTCTATTGAAATGGTTGCCTTTACGAGAAATAGACATTAAAAAGCTGTATGCATGCCAAAAAAAATGTAATAATTCCTGAAATATACTTCTAATGGTTAAAATGAATGCTGAGGTGACATACCAGTGTGTGTAAAACACCTCAACTCATGTTAAGTGACTTCAGCAAAATGTGGGGGGGGTTTTTTTCCTGTCTTGACAAAATATTTTCTTTGCTATTTCTTCATTTTTCAGCAAAGCTAGAGAGCTGAAGGATCGCCATAAAGACTTCCCTGATGTTGTCTCTGGGGCCTATGTCATTGAAGTCATTCCAGAAACACCAGCTGAAGCGTAGGTTGAAGTGCTTTTTTCTCAAAACCACTGCCACTGACTTAAGGGGGTAACGATGGGGACTGTTCCCTGCTTCACTGGCTTTCCTCATTAGGCTAAATTAACAAAGTTATGACCATCTGATTGCTGTTAGGTTGTCTGCTGGAAACGGGTTTGTGGTTTTATTCTGGTCCCTGATGGGCAATACTGTAACTGTATCAGGGATTGCAGGGAAGCCCTGTCAGCCTTCCAGGCCCAAAGGAAGGGATTCAGGGGGTGTGAAAACTCCTTTTTTGTTTTCTCAGCAGTTGCTTCCAAGGCATCTGCTGTACCAGTGCCAGTGCTGAATAAAGACTTTTGTTCCTGCACACTCTCCATGGCCCTGCTGGTCACTGCAGGAGAGCAAGTGAGAAGCTTTTGGGTCCCCTTTGGAAGAAATGTCCATCTCAGCATTGGCCAAACCCACCAGCTCCCCTGGCACACCGTGGGGCTGAAATCCTCTCTTGGCAGCAGACACTCTTCCATGTGAGAGCTTTGTCAGCAGTCACATTACTGGAAGAGCTGTTGGGTTTGGACAACTGACTTTTTTTGCTCCTGTTACTCAGTATTTGCTCAGGAGCTGGCCCTGCTGGTTGGTACCACGTCTGGCTGAAGCCTGGCAGCTGGGCTGTGGTCACTGGCTGGCTTCTGCTGGAGACACTTTTCTCTCAGGGTTTGCCTGATAGGAAACTGCTCAGTAATCCAGGGCAGGAAATGGGAAACCTTATTCATTTTCTGAAACTAGGGATCATTTAAGAGAGGAGTAAATCTTTGTGGCAGCAAAGAGGTTTATGTGGCACCAGAGGGATATAGGCAGAAAGCTGCTTGGGGCAGGCATACATTGCCTTTTGGGAAGGCTGCAAGGGTGGTTGGATGGTGTCTTTTTGAGTGTTAGATAAATGGTGATAGCTGTCCAGTGTGCTCTCTGAACGATGCTGTGTTTGTAGATGATCCCTGTTGGCAGTGCTCGTCAGGCAGAGCCCTGCTGAGTGCCTGCAGTGTGAAGGAATGTGCAGGAATGATTTGGCTGCTTCAGTGTGGGGCTGGAATTGCTGCCTTGGTGTTCAGGTTCAGTCTGAAGGTGCAGAACAGTCATTTAGGAGTGTGGGTGATAGCAGAGAGTGGAGGGGGACTTTGTGAGGGAGAAGAAATGAGGCAATGTAACCCAACATGAAGGAAGACCCAAATCAAGGTGCTCCATCCAAAGGCTGTCCTGGCAGTTAAAATGCAGCCCATGTTGGCTCTGCCCCTCTCTCAGTCCCTGCCTCAGGGGTTTCCTTCTGCTGATCTGTCCAGCACGTGCTGTGTGGATGTGCTGGTGGGGCACTGGAGCAGAGCTGCAGGACCTGTCCTGGCTGTGAGCCACGTGGAGAGGCTGCATGAAAAACCATGCAATGACTTCCTCCACGGCCATGTTTTGAGCCATGCCTTCTGTAGGCAACCAGATTTGTTGCAAACATTGGCCAAGGGCACCCTGCTTGCAGGAGACACTGGTGTCAGGCGCCTTCTGTGGGTGGAAGAGGCCGATGAGTGGTCTGTGGTTTTGTGAAGGATTATGCTTGTGAAGGGTTGAATCATGTCTGATCTGTCTCGGGTAATTTTTCCATAACTTGGAGCCAGATCGTTGTGCAAGACTGGGCAAGATGTTGTGGTCTGTGGCATCCCTCACCAGCCATTTCTTGGTGCTGGCAGCAGCTCCAGCCAGCCTGGGGAGACACAGCCCTGCTTCTGCCCTGTCTTGCTTTGGATCAGAAAGGTTCAGATTTTGAGGTCAGAAGAAGGGATTTTGGCTGCTATGAACAGCAGAGGAAGAACACATTTGATTTTTGGTGACCAAACTAGATGTAACACACTAACACGTGCAACTTTGCTCAGGTTTGAAACATGAAGGGTGGGTGAAGTGGCTGCTGGTAAACTCTGTATGGAGAACAGGGGCTGAAACTTCTTGTTAGCATGCAGTGCCACTCAGGTTGCTGCTCTATGTATTCAGGAACAAAAGCTTGGAAAATCTCCCCTCTAAAATGAATCCGCTTTGTTGCAATTATTTTAAAAGACAGATGTCAACACCTAGGATCTTTATTGCAGAACTGCTATTTGCAACAGCAAATTCCTTTGCAGTCAAATATGAGTTTCATCAAACTTGTACATCCATCAGATCCTGAGGTTTCTGCACTTTATTGTAACCTTTGCTGCTTCATAAATTCTGATTGCTTTCCTCATGCTGCCATGTCTGCACAGCTGCTGTTGGGTGGGAAATAGGAATAATCCAGCGTTCTTTTTTCCACCCCCAATAATGAAACTGCAATTCTGATAACACATTGCTGCTTTGTGTTTCCAGTGGTGGCCTGAAGGACAACGATGTGATTATAAGCATCAATGGACAGTCGATAAGCTCAGCCAGTGATGTCAGTGACATTATTAAAAAGGACAGTACGTTGCACATGGTCGTGCGCAGGGGCAACGAAGATGTGATGTTAACAATAGTTCCCGAGGAAATCGACCCCTAACCAGAAACATGAGCTGGATTTCATGTTTTCTTTTAACAGCAATGGACTGCTTATATTCTCTCTGTGCTGGTACAGGAAAACGTTAGACTTCTGACCAACATTCTGCTTGTTCAGTGGATTAGTATTGGCCAACAGAGTAACTTCTACTAGGTTTAAGGTGCAAAATCAGTGTAATTTCACATACTCCAGATGATAATTTTTTTCCTTCTGTATTATGTATGCAATGTATTCTTTACTGGCTTTTACATCCCCTGCTTAACGAATCAACGTTTGCTTCCCTGTGTTGAGTAGATTTCCTGTCATTTCCTCTAAGACTTAAACAAAACAAAACCCACGCACACAATGTGTGCTGTGGCATTCAGGTATTTATAGGTTAGCTGTGTTTTAACTGGAAATGCCATTGTAAAGGAGTAGTCAGCCTAAAAGAAAACACAATTGGGAAATAAAGTTTGGTTTATAAACACAAAAGGAATCCCAACCCAAATAACCTCCCAAGAATCCCGTGCAGGACTTTAATACTATGATATTTTCCTAGTGTTATTAAAAGAATTCAACAGTACTTCTTGTGAGTGATTCATTTTGCTTCCCCTTACGGAGTGGTTTTCTTTGCGTGGCACATCTGCCTGGGAAGATGTCCTGGTGGTCTCCTTTTAATCATCATTTAATCACATGACTTATTTTTTCAGTATGTTCCTTGTGTTTGTGCTTTTGTGCATCTGTTCTCCTCAGCAAGGCTGGGTTGAATTTGTCATATTGCCTATGTCTTCCAGATGTTAATGCATTTTCCTTACTGTTTTAATTACAGCTCCCCCAATGCCTGGAATCTGTTTGCCCGCTGTAGAAATTGCCACATGGTGGATCACAGATCTCATACCATTCTGGTTCAGATATCAGAGGGTCTGTAATCATTTAGACCTGGCCTTAAGTTCTTTAAAACAGGCCTGGTTTATCCAAATCTGGAGTGCTGGTGTGTGTGTGGACCTGGTTTTGACTCTGGGATATTGGGCATTAATCTTCATATATATGTTTATTGATGCCCTTGAAGCTTGGGGGTGGTGAGTGGGTTTGTCTTGCTGTGAAGGAGAACAATCAGCTACACCTAATTACAAGGTAATTACATTGGGTAAATATTAGGCTTAGCAGCCTTTTCTTTCCTCTGTTGTAACATGTATTTCAGAGAATAAATCCAAGGGCTGTAGACAAGTTTTGGTGACTCTCATTCCTCAACAGGCTCTTCTTTTGGAAAAAGAATGTTTTAGTAAACCTCTCCAGCTGGGTAGCTGGCAGTTTATGATTTTTAAAGAAAGGGCTGTATTCCACCCAAATGCAGCAATAAATCCTCGAGAGCTGGATTCCTGACACTGCTCCTTCTCCTCCCAGCTGTATTTCAGCTCTGGTTCAGTTTATCCCAATTTCAGGAGCCTCTGAATCCCCAGCTGCCAGTGCCTGCCCTTACTCACCTGGATCACTGTAATTTTACACATTGTGTAGCATTAATTATTGCAGCATGCCTTTCAGTGCAGTATTGGCTCCTGGCAGGATGGAACA
The DNA here is from genome assembly GCF_036417665.1 of Passer domesticus. NCBI lineage: Eukaryota > Metazoa > Chordata > Aves > Passeriformes > Passeridae > Passer > Passer domesticus. Next base: position 54,395,738 of record NC_087481.1, read on the forward strand.
CCTCATTACCACCTTGTGCCATGGCTGTGGAAAATCACACGTGTGAAAATCTGCCAAAACACTGCAGTGCCAAGCACTGCTGGCCTGCAATCCTTTCTAGCCCCAAAAACTCAAAGAATGATCTTGCAGAAGTGTTTTGTAGCATCTTTGCACTGCAAGTTCACCCTGCTGATGTTGATTACTGTTCCAGCTCACAGCTGAAGTGCTGATATGTTTTGCAGCCTGTTTGTGCCCTGTGTAGCACAGAGTGGTGATACACAGCTCTCAGCAAAAATGAGTTTAAAAATCACCTGCCTTCTCTAGTATTCCACCTACCCCAACTAGCAAAAAATTAAACTAAAGCCCCAAAGCCAGGAAATTGTGTTTTAAACCAAAGTTATTTTTCATCTGCCTTTTTATTTCAAAACAAGCGCTTGCACAATTTGCAGAGCTGATTGATTCTCTTTGTTGCTATTGCTTGTTGTTGTGGCCTCTTAATATGCAAACTCATTAATTTTCTTTGTGTGGGCATTAGGAAAGAAGCAAATGAAATTCTGTAAATGGTTTTCCTGGGTCACTGGGATTAGTGAAATATTTGACCAGAATTCTAGCCCTGAGCTCCATGCAGTGGGATGTGAGATGGTCTCATATCGTGGCCATTCACTTTGAAAGTGGTTTTCTGACTTACCTTTTCTTAATTTGTAATTAATTTCTGTGCAGTGGATATTGGTAACCACATGAATATCATATGGAAAATATTTAGAATTTACTTTCCTTGTATCCAACCATGCAGCTACCCAGATGGTTTCTTGCAATCAAAGTATTCTCCAAATTATTTTTTAATATTTAAAGTAAGATTACTGATAAGCAGAGATGTGGAAGCAAAGTTTTTCTTTAAATACAATTGATTGCCATGTATTTTTGATGTGCTGTGGGGTTACAGATCTGGAATGGTTTTTATTCTTTGTTACTTCAGCAGACAGTTCTTTCCAAAATGCACTTGAAAATACTTTGTACAGAATACCTTTGGCACAGTTTGTTTAAATATCAGTTTCCTGGAAGTTTTATAAGTGCTGGATGCCAAATCTGGGAAATTGGACATTCTGGCTGGATTTTCAGCATTTTGGAGCATCTGAAATGGAAACTGGAGTTGCTGTGTGATGCTGAGTAGATGGCTACGTGTGCTGCACTTGGAGGTAGTTTCGAAATGCAAGTTCATTTATTCCATAAGGGAAAGGTCTTGAGCTATAAAAAATGGTCATGACTAACAATTGTCTGGTTTCTGTGGCTTAGATGCCAAGAAGTAAAATCCTGTCATTTCATTGCCAGAGGATTTCTTTTTTTCTTTTATTTCCCCCCTCTTTACCTAGAACTATTTTGTATTTGTGTTCAGGTATCTGAGGATATTTTTAAAACCACATCTTTCCAAGCTATGGTGAGAGGGACGTCAGTAAGGCATGATTAGATTATAGACAGGTTCTTATTGTATGTCAGAAATGTACTGCAGAACTAACTGTACTGATTACCTACTGAACTGATTAAACTGCAGCTGGAATAGAAGTTTATTCTACCCAGGGAAATAGAAGTGATGAAGGTGGAAGTCACCAACCCCGAGCAGTGAGAATTCAGTTCTGTGTGATGGTGGGTCACTGTGAGTCCTTTTCAGGTCCCCCCAAACCCCATCTCTTGTGCAAGATGCTGGCAGGGAAGTCAGAGCTGGACACTCTGGCCCCAGGATTTAATCCAGTTCAGCCTCCTTGTCCCATTCCTCTGTAAATATGCAATAACTAGATCAGTTAAGGATTGTTTATTGCATAAAACTACTGCTAAAACCAGTGCATATGTAAATTGACTAATTGGGCAGAGAAAGTAAAGAAAGAAACATCAATTTAACCTATCTACATCTCCTGGGAAGTTTTCTTCCAATTTTCAGGGTTTTGTTTAGTAGTCATGGTACTGAAGCATCTGTCCCCATAAACTTTCTGAGGAAGTGGGTAATAATTAGCAACTGATTAGAAGGAAAATGAGTCAGAGCTAAAGCATACGAGTCAAATTTACTTAATGTGGTAAATAATTCAATTTAGAAGCTTGAAAATACTGCATAACATGCTGGAGAAGAAAATTAAATATTTTTTCTGTTCATTCCTTTTCTGCTCAGTGTTTATGCAGAGACCACAGTGATTTTCAGAAAGTTTGCCATGTGGATGTTTGAGGGAGATGGACTGTGGTAACAGCAGTGCAGTGTAATCTTCCTTTCCCCTCTGAAATGGAGCTAATGGTGCAGACCACCCCTCCACAGAGGCAAATACATCTGTGGGGTGCTATTGATTGTGATCCAGGCTGTGTCCATGCAGTGACTGCAGGATTTGCTGTGTCTGCCTGGACAGCCCCTTTCCCAAAATCCCTGAAAGCTGAGAGAGAAGCAGCAGCCCTTGGGCCTGACCCACAGTCCTCCAGGAAAAAAAAAAAAAAAAAAAAAAAAGATATTTTTCATAGAATTAGAGAATGACTTGTGTTGGAAGGGACCCCAAAGACCACCTAGTCCCAGGGGCTGGGACACCTTCCACTATCCCAGGCTGCTCCAAGCCCCCTGCAGCCTGGCCTTGGGCACTGCCAGGGATCCAGGGGCAGCCACAGCTGCTGTTCACAAGGACCTGTGGACAGGTGAGTCCACGAGAGGGCGAATTGAAGCTAAAAACTCCTCCCAGCCTCTGTGGGAGCTGAGTCTGATGTGATTTGGGGCACTGTCTGCTGGGGCTGTGTGTGGCTCTGCTGAGGGGGGGCAAAAGAAGATATCTATGGAAGCTTGAACTTAGTGTCTGCTCAGAAAGAAGTGCTGAAAGCTGTCCTCATAAAAATTTATTCCAATCTTCCAAGGAACTGGGCAGTTCTGGCAAGGAAAAAGTAGATTTTGTCTGCATCTCATCTCCGGTAAGTTCATGTGCCTGGCAAGGAAGGAGAGTCGACTGTCTGATTTGGAAAATCAGAATGTTTCAGCATGCTGTGACTGTTTGAAAGTTCTTTCAACTTGTAAGAAAAAGAAATCAACCCACCAACCCACAAATCAACCAGAAACAGGCAAATATAACAGAAAAGGAGCTCTCTGGTACAAAACAAACCTGTAATAAAACCCAAGTGTAATTAACAGAGGAATAAATGTACATTTGTTCACATCTCAAGCAACATTTGACTTGGAGGTCGGGATCCTGAAAGGGAAACCTTCCTTTTGAAGAGGAGTTGCCAAAGGAATGCTTCATTGCACCAGTGTGGTTAGTGGGAGATCAATATTTTCTTCATGTAACAGAGAAGGATTTAGAGCCATGAAAATGTTACATTTGCATAAACAGCTATGCAAAGGATAATGATAGACTGGAGCTATGACACACATCTTGGGTTTGTTTTGCAGTCTAAGAATTTTGCTTTCATTTTTCCTCAGCTAAAGGGTTTTAATGTTTGTTTGTTAAATGAAGAAGCACTTCCACAGAGAAGGTAGGGCTGTGCAAAAGGAAAAGCTCCCCTGGGATCAGTTCCAGCCTGTGCAGTGAGTTCCTGTGAGCACTGAAAGGTGCAAACCTTTTCTCTCCTGCAAAGGGCTGGCTTTACTGCCTGGAGAGCAGAGCAGTATTTTTCTTCCTTTTCAATTAAAAGCCGAAGGTCTCTGCTCAACACTGTCTCTGCCCAGGAGAAAAAGAAAAATTAAGAGCAAATCCCAGCCCACAGATGTTCACAGTGTCATTTGCTTTGTTACCCAAATACTGGATGCTGCAGCTCCACTCTTGGCACAGCACCTCTGAAGACAGAGGACAATTGTCCTCAGGGATTGTTTAATTCTCTTTCTAGCTCAAGTCACATTTTCCATCCTGGTCCCCCTTACTGGGAGCATCTTTTCAGTTGGTCCAGATCCTTTTAGAGGTGCCCAGTGTGGCCACAGGGCATCACTTGCAGCATGTGGAGAGAGCAAATCTGCACCTTCTAGAGACTCAGAAGATACAGCACTTAATCTATCTGTAACTAGCATGGAGTGATGTTATATAGGATTAAATTCATTTTTTAGCTGTGGTTTCAGTATGGGAGTGTTTGAAATTGAATATGACACCAGGTACTTTCTCATCTCTGTCACTGAAGTGCTTCAGATTTGCTTAAACAGAAGTGAGAGAAGGTTAATTCCCAAAATTTAAAGGGTTGATTATTTCATCTACCCCAATCCAGGTAACATCATAGCCAGGTGTTACCACAGGCAAATCTTTGCATAAATTTAATACAACTTTTATGTGACCATAACATTCTATTGGCCACCTGTTATGTAATTGTAGATCCTGCTGTTTAGAATCAACCATTATTCATTACATTCAAATATGACAATTGCCTGTGCAAACCCCTTGATCCAAAATGACATACACAAATTATATTACATTAACGATGTTGTTATTACTAAAAGCTGAAACTTGCACTCATTACAGGAGAAAAATTACAGCAACCTACCAAACATTTGCACTTAACAAAATTATTAATGTTTTGAACAAAAATGCAGTCTTTCAGATGAGGTTAGCCTCTGGATTTCAGGCTACCCACATTAAAATCTGATCTATGGCAATTCATTTCCTTAAGTCTGTTTTCTTTGCCTGCTTTTCTCCTGGGCCACAGAGACTCAGAAGGGTTAACAGAGGATTTCTAAGGTGAGCCCATGTCCAAGAAAAGAGTATTTAGGTTCTTCTATGGAAATGGGCACTGCTCAGAAAGCCAACAAGATGGAGAGTCAGTGCTGAGCTTGCAGGAGTGAGACAGCCTTGTGTTTATTATGAAAGGAAATTTTCCTTTTTCTGTTGTTTGAGCCATTCTGTGGGAGATCCTGAATGGGAATGTGGAAAAGGTGCCCTGTTGTTTCAGGTGTCATTGAAAGTGAAGTAGTTGGACAGATGGCTGGTGCACTAAGGAAGGTGGCAGGGCTGGCTGTTGATAGGAAACATGGTTTTCTGAGAGGATTTTGCCTCCAAGTTTTGCCTGGCACTTCATTATTGTGATGAGCTGCCTGTATGTGTTTTATAAAGTGGAGGTTGTAATTCTTGCAGTCTTGCAATCTGTTTGGGATCTGCTTTAGGGCATTTTCTGTTTCTGGATCACATCCTTGCCAAACCTCAGCCACAGCAGGGAAATTGTGCTTCCAGGAGAATCTGCTTCAGCAAAGAAATAGAATTGTTCTATTTACAACAATGGCCACAGAAAATGATTTCCAGACACTGGGCAGTGGCTCTGAAGAACAAGGAATGGGAAATGGCACAGAAACCTAAGGCAGAGAAAAGAGCCCTGATGTGATCCCAAACCTCCTGTGGAAGGGCAGTGCAGGAGGGGAGAGCTGGGGCTGCCTCCCCTGGGAGCATCAGTGCCTGGTCCTGCTTGGATCTCTGAGTGGGAGGCTCCCAGGATACACCTTAAATGTCTGAATTTCTGGCATTTGGTGCTGGAAGTCAGTTTTGCCTCCAAATACAACTGCAGAGCTCAGTCCCATGTCTGTGCTGGTCAAGGAGCTGTTCCCCTCATGAAGGATAATTTTGTGCTTTCCTTTTTGTCTTTTAAATGATTTTATGGATAAAGTCTCTCCTTTTTAATACAAACGCCCTTGGCTTTGAAATTTTTTAGTCTGGCTGTGGTCTTATTTATTCTGTCAGGGTGGCAGAAGTGTTTGATGCAATTGCAGACCATATTGGGAATAGGAGGCAGCACTGCAAGGTTTATAACCAGTAGCAATCAGCCCAGGTGAATTAGTGAAACCATTGTCCTAAGTTCAAAACCAGGTGGGATAGATTGTTTAGGAAGCTGGCCAAACTGTATAGGCAAAAGTATGTGTTAATAACACATAGCACTGTTTCTGTATGCAGGGGGTGACTACATGCAGGGGTGGGAAGATTGTCAATATTTGTTTGATAGCAGTGTTAAACTTTATTTAATGACAAAACAAAACGTTTTAGCAATTTAGGGGGTAAAGGAATTCATGACAGGTTGTGAGCATGAGCATCAGCTTTGGGTCTGGAGCTCTTAGTTACAAGTAAATGTAAATTTTTGAGCTGTGATAGCTGTCAAGTGCTCCTGGTTATCCTTAAGTTTATGGTAATGTTTTTACTCTTCAGTGAAATTTCATGGGATTGTGGTTTAATGGATCATTCCATTAATAATTATTTTCCTTTCCTGGTTCAGCAAACAATGAAATCTTGCAGACCCACCCTCCTCCTGGAAATCACAGCAGTGCATCTTTCAGTTTCTGCTGTTTGTTGGGTAGCAGATCAAATTTGTTCAACAAACACAAAGCAAGATCTAGGGCAGATCTGGGATGGATGGAAGCTGAACTGCCCTTCCCTTATCTCTTGCTGGCATCAGCTGCCACAAACCTTGGAGGTATTTAAATTTAATTATTGAGACTGGGACATTTAGCAACTGTCAAAAAGGTCAGAAATGGTGGCAGATATCACCAAGTGCCAGGTGAGGGTACTTAAGAGGGGAAAGCAGAAGATATTTTCTCTCTGAGCAGGGGTGGTTCCCATCTTAAAATGGCTTAAGAGTTATTCTGTTCAGCAAAGAAATACCTCAGCTCAAATCCATCAATCTCATCCCAGAAAACCAACCTAAACACTTGATTATCAGGTGGCCAGGGTGGAAGAGGTCTCTGCCTCTACCTCTGTGGGGCCAGAATTGCAGGGTAAGGAGGACCTCTCTGCAATTTTAAAGGCTGTTTGAAAGTGTGGAAACCTCAGTCCTAGTCCCTACTCTAGGCCTCCTTATTGTCTCTGTTGCAGCAGCTGTTTATGCAGATCTTGGTATTAAGACGCCCTAATGACAAGGATATTCTCGAAAATGACCATTTTTATTGATTTTTCCATTGCCGTTGACCCTTTATCAATCTTCACAGCTGCAGGCCTGAGCGTGTTGGTTTAAGGAGTGGTGACTTTATGTTCTTACAGAGGAATATGTTGTGCTCTGACATGGTGTGTTAAATATTGGGGTATTTGCTACCAGAAGGCAAACAGGGATCAAGGAGTTCCTGTTCTGCATGATGTCCCCTGGCTGTAAGGTCAAAGATTTCTCTTATCTCTTATTAGGTAAACAAATTTTGTTGCATTCCAAGAGGTTGGTGTTCATTAATTGGGGGGGGTTGGAGCCAGTGAAGGTCTGGGAGAGGGAGGAGTGCTGGAAGCAGATGAGGTGTGACCAACAGCAGCACAAAATGAGACAAGGCACAAGTGTCCTTCCATATGCCTAGTGCTTTTCCCAAATAATCCCAATTTCCTCAACAGTTCAACATCTCTTCCAAACATGGGAGAGCAACTCAAAAAGAGCAGAGCTGGTTGCCTAATAAATGTTTCAGCTGCAATCTTTCACTGGCTCAAAGGAGCTGTGTCTCAGGCTCTCAGGTCCTTCAAGCTTTAAATAATAGATTGGTTCCATTTTCCTTGACTTTACTTGAAATATTTTGTTATGACAGGTCCAGAACTGAAATTTTACACACTTTAGTATTTTGGTCAAATGCAATTATTTGCTGAATTCAGCCTGAATTTGTGCTGAGCCTTTTTTCTCCTTATTTCTCAACTCTCCTCCTGGCTGGAGTATGGTTACTGCTCTGGAATGTCACAGACCCTAAGTATCAGGAGAGCAGTAAAATGATTTCCTCGTACAGCTCTTGGCTCTCATGGAGACCAGTCCCCACCTGCTTTACGGGATGCTCTCACCCGTAACTCCCCAGGCACGAGTTGTTTGGACAAACCCTCTCTGCCCTCCTGTGAGCTGCTGCTGTGCATCAAATGCATTTCCTCTTGGGGCTGAGGGAGACACGAGGGGAGCAGAGAGGAACAGCAAGCCAGGAGAGACAGGGCACGGGAGGAATGAAGGGAGGAGACCCCCAGCCACGCCGGGGGAGCTCAGTGTCCGTGAGCTCGTCTGCAGGGGTGGCTTCTCTGCTGGTACCTTGCAACCAAGACCTTTCATTGGTTCTGTTCCAGCTGTGCACGGGCTCTCAGACATCCATGGTGGACACAGGCACAGCTGGACAACAAGGAGAACAGCAGGAGAGCTGAAGGGGTGCAGAGGGAATCTCTAGAGGGTCGTGGGAGGGCTGTAGGGCTGAGCCAAGCAGCTGGAGACGACAGGGACAGAGCAGTGCCAGCAAGCCTTCTGCAGGGAAAGTCAACTTGACCCTGTTTTCTCTCCTTGCTAGATGCCCCACTGTACTTAAGGAGCACTGTTGTGACTTAATGGCCAGTGAGAAATGGGAGCAAGTGCAGCAGAGGGATGCCAGGAGACCTATCAGGAGGGGAAAAAAAAATCAGGTGTTCCCACGCCAGGCAGCAAAACTGTGTCCAGTGTCAGATTAAATCATTTATTCTTCCCCATCCCAAGCAAACATAGCTCAGTCATAAATCTTGATTTCCTGATTCAATGAAGCCATTCCTGCCTTACAATTTGCTTTGGTGTCACTTGTGCAAACAAAGCTTTGTACAGAGGTGCAAGGAAAGTGAAATAGATGGGGAGAGTGGACAGGGAGCAGGGAACTGTGTGCCATGGGGGCTATTTCAGCTTGGGATGAGTGATGGGTACCTGCTTTCTGGCCCTTGCCATTCCCTGTTGTAGGGGAGAAGCATCACTGGTGCTAGAGTAGAATTATGGTATCAATTGAATTTGAAGGAGTTGGTGGGAGCTGACTGCTTATAACAATTAATTAAAAAGTGTGAACAACTTGCATCCTTTCTCCTATCCAAAGGACAAGCATTTCATTGCCTAGTTGACTTTTAAAGGAAGCATGGATCCAAACTGAAATTAATGTTTCCACACAAGTTCCAGCTCTTTTTAGATGAGCCAAGAGTCAAGAAAATGCCCCACTGGTGGGAAGAAAGGTCATTTGGTGCAAAAAACCAGGTCAGTGCCTAGTAGGGCACCATTTTGCTGCTGGCTCTTTTGCTCACAGAAAGGGTGATAAAGCTCTGAAATGGCTGAGAAGGTGGTGGAGTCACCATCCCTGGGGGTGTTTAACAAAGCCTGGATGTGGCACTGAGTGCCAGGGTTGAGTTGAGGTGTTGGGGCTGAGTTGGACTCGATGATCTTGAAGAACTCTTCCAAACCAGTGATTCTGGGAATTCTGTGAATTTTTTTCTGCAATGTCAGGGTAGTGACCAGTGCAAATGAAGCAAATGAAATTAAATGGAGGGGGTGGCTCAACAGGTGCCAATTGATGTCTTGACTACTGACCCAGCAGCTCTGGTGCTTTGGTGTGCTCCAGCCAGCTTTGCAGCTGTCCCACCTCAGGGCATGGCTGAGTTGTATTTAATTTTTAAACTGTATTTAAGAAAGTATGAAATGCCATGCAGGAAATGAGGATTTGGGGTAGAAAGTGTGAGGAACAGCCCTGTGAACACCAAAGTTAGAGGAGATGGAGGAGGAGGAGGTTCTCCTTGTGCCAGAGCTGAGATGTCCCCACAATCCATGGAGGTCCTTGTGCTGGAGCAAGAGGACATTTCCTGAAGGAGCTGTGGCCATGGAGAGCTGATGCTGGATTATCCTGAAGGATAACCTGCTGGTTTATGCTGAAGGACTGTAGCACAGGGGTAGTACCTACAAATGAGCATGAGAAAAGGGTGAGGAGCAGAGCAGCAGAGACAAACTGCCATGGACTGACCACGGCCCCTGTGCCACTCAGAGAGGGGAAGGTACAGCAGGGGAATCAAGAAGTGACCTTGAGCCTGGCAGAAGAGGGAGTGGGGAAGGTGTTGTTTAAGTCATATGTGTTTCTCTCTATACAAGTCTATTTTAATTGGCAATCAAGTCATTTTTCTGTAAGCTGGATCTGTTTTCCATGTGACAATAAGTGATTTCCCCATGCTTATCTCAACCCATGAACTTCTTCACCCTATTTTCTCCTCCTACCCTGTGGAGGAGGAGGAATGAGAGAGGGGTGGGTGTCTTGCAGCCAGCCAAAGGCAATCCATCACGCTTCCTTTTTATCTGGGGAACTGAGAAGCTGGGCTCCACACAGAGAATGCCACTCCTGGAGTGGGATGGCCATGCAGTGGTGATTGCCACTGGGATCTGTGTGGAACAGCCACGCTGAGTGTGGGGTTATCTCACATGTTCTCTTTTTGTGTTCAATAGTAACACAAAAATTGATTTTTTGAATGGTTTTAGTCTGGTTGTAGTTTTCTTTCATCTCTCCAGGTCTGCAACAGTTGCCCCACTGTTTACCAAGCCACAACCCTCACCTCCTCCAGTCCCTCCAAAAGACCACTTCCTCCACCTGCCTAGCAAAGCCATGAGAATAAAAGTCTCCCTGTGTTTACAGAGTCAACACACTGTTTGCGTATCTAACAAACTAATCCTTTCATTTGTCCCCTCATTCTCACAGTGGAGTTTGTGCCTCCTTCCTCCTTTTGATCTTCCTTTGGCTCCTGTGCTCTGTGAGGTTGACTTTGGTCATTTGCTGTCCAGGACCGTTGCATTGCACGGTTCAGGAGGCACAAGAAACCTGTTCCCGAGTTTCTGAGAAGTAATTTGTTTGCCAATCAGTAATAAATCAAAAACTAACAGCAGGAACAACCAGGATGTCAAATTTTTATCTACTGGAAGTTTCTGCATGTTCCCTCTAGAAAAGAAAATGCAGAATTCTGAGTAACACAACTTACTAAGACCCTGAGACTTTTTAAAGATTGATTGAGCCTTGAATATAAACCTGTTTTTAATTGAGGCCTGGACCAGGAGCTCTTCCAGGCTAAGTAACTCTGTGATTCTGAGGTTTTAATAGTGTTCAAACATTGCCAAATTTGCCACGTAAATGTGGGATCCTTGATGAGCACTTGGACTCACTGAAACTTCATCATGACCTGAGATATTTTATTTTCATAAAAATCCATTGTAAGTTCCATTGGATGTCCTTATTTTTCCATTACCTTGAATCTGTTGTAAATCTCAGGGGGACAAGAGTTCTGCCAAGCTCTTAAGAGCTTCAGAAATAGAGAATTTGAGATGAATTTTCACTTCTTTTCTATATTTTCCCCTACCCCCAGACTTAGAGCCCTTGCTCTCTGGGAAGGTTTTGTGCAGTTTAAAAAGGGTCAGTGTAAGACCACTGAAGTTTGGCTTTGGTTTGTGTCAAAAGTCGAAAAATTACTTTTGATGAACTTGCAGAGCTTAAACATCCTGACTCTTGCTGCCCTGGTGAGGACAGAGCACACTGAGGGATGAACAGGGGGAGAACAGAAAAAGAAGAATGTACTCCCTTTGCTGCAGGTTTTTGTGACATCTACTAGGACAGGATACAAAGGGTTTCCATTAGCCCTTGGGCTGTTTCCCACTGTAGTGCCACCCTTCCACGTGTTCAGTCACAAAAAGAAAAGCACATTTTGCATCAGCCTAAAGAGCAGCCTTGGCTCAGGTACAGCTCACACCCAAGAAAGGGACACTTTACATAAGTGACAGCAAGAGAACCCACAGCCCAGGAGGGATGGCATGGAAAAACAGCAGCCACTGCAACTACTTCTGGTCTCTGCTTTCCCTGGATCAGGTGCCAGGTGTTGTCCTGCTGTAGAACCAGGAAGCTGTAAATATTGGTTTACAAATCAAACATGTGGTGATGGAAGTGAGAGCAGGGGGGAACGTGGAATTGAGCTGCAGAAACCAGAGATTGGGCTGCTGAGCTGCACCCTCTGGGGACTCTGCCTATAAATTCTGGTGCCCTCCTGCTCCAGGAGCTCCAAGGAGATGGCTGCCACCAGGATCTTGTCTTGGATGGTGATGGTAATTCTTCACATTCAGGTGGATGCAGGTAAAAAGCCTCACTTCCAATCACCTTTGCAGCTTTATTTCACCTTGGGCTAACGTTGGGATTTAATGGTAAAAAAGAATTTACCAGCATGGCTCAGCTCTTTTGAAAACTATAAGCAGGTCAAACCTATGAGCTGAACAAATCAATGTTATCAAAAATGCTTAATGAATTTAATTTTTTTCCCCATCATTTTTTGTAAAGAGCCTAGTAAAGGAAATTAAAATTAATATACTGCAAAGCCAGAAATAACATTTTCCTATCCTATATATTGGGATAATGGATTTAAAGACTAATAAGTATTTTCTGAACTAAATACATGTTTATTTTAAAGAGGGTGAGGTGTACAAACTGTGGGATTTGTATTTGATTAGATTATAATGGAAATTACTGTAATTTTTGTTAGTCTAATTTCCCAAAGGCTAATTCCTGTTAGGAGTGTAATTTAATTTGGTTGCAGAGTCAATGATCTGCCCAGCCACTTCCACCCCTTTGGGGACCAATACAAATATTGGTGGGTCTGATGGGAGGGGGGATATTTCAAACAGGGTGAAATAGGCTTTTTGTATTCCAAAAACACTTTCCCCCTTTCCAGGTGAGACCTCCCTGACTGAGCAGGGTGCCAGCCCAGTGCTGGGAGAAACAAAACCTTTCTTTTTAAGCAGCTGCTGCTGCGACCTCTATGCAGGGATGAAAAAACATCAAAAATTGTTGCCACAGCTGCTGTCTTTCCATCCCTTCCTCTTTCAGGTGTAAAAAGCCATCCAGCCCCACAGACCTGTGAATATCCAAGTGGTTTCCCCTTGGATTATGGGGGATTCATTCTGCTCCCCTTCCCTGTCTTCCAGCTCAGGGGGTTGAGAAAACTTCAAGGCACTCAACTTCAACTGGTCCCACTTCAAGGCACTCTCTGGGCCAGTTGCAGGTTTTGGTGGGCTCACAAAGAATGTTGATGAGTCATGGAAGAAAACACTGCTGAGATTGACTAAAATAGACAGAGATCTCCTGGATCTCAAGTTTGTTGGCTGCAATTTGCTAGGACTGAAAGAGGGTTTGAGGAAATTTCATGTTAAATTTGCCTTGTTGACCTTCACATATGCTATCTTATTTTTTTCTTCTCTAGTAACAATAGATCCCACAACAACTACTGAATCCACGACTCGTAAGTAGAATTTATCAGATGGTTACTTTATATAATAATGATAGAGTTATGGTTTTGTCACAGTATTTACTGTTGGGAGCAAATTAGTATGATAAAAAAGCTCACATTTTCTTTAGGGTGGGCATGGGGATGTAGATGACAATTATCTGGGATGGAGGAATGTTCCTTCAACATCTTTTTTCTTGTTTTTGTTTCTTATGTTAACACTAGCAGATTCTCCAACAAAAACACCTCAAACAGATAACTCTAAAATTATATAAAAACGTGCATTGTTTTATAGAGTTTGCCTTGCTAAATGTTCTCTCTCCCAGGCTGATGAAAACTCTTCCAGTCCCGTGGTAGCCAACACACCAGGGTAGTCAGTGTCCTTCAGACTGGGGTCCCAGATGCTGAATGCACCCATGTAGAATCCACATGGCAGCACAAACGTGCACTGAAAACACAGCATATAGCTGAATATTTGTTGCTTCTCTCACAGAAAGGATGAGAGCCATCACTGCAATGAAGAGCTTCATTAAGTCACTGCTTGGGTTAAAAGCTTAGGGTAATAAAGCCAGGTTGAACGTGTATAAATGCAGCAGTTTCTGAGTATCTCTGAAATCCCACAGCAAAGTTATCCGCAGTTTAAACAGACAAAATTTGGCTGAATACAGATTTGTAGTACAAATTTTGGCTGAATACAGGTTTATAGTACGAATTTTGGCTGAATACATGTTTGTAAACTGCTTTTCAGCAACCTGCCTAGGGACAGAGCAGGACTCACATGAAATGCCGTCATTAATTCTGATTATAGGTTTGGTGCTGTTACCCAATCCAAAAACATCGGGAAAGAGATCACCTTTCTGGCGTGCCAGAGCCCTGTCCTGCGGGATACCTCTGATCTCTTAGTGCCACCTGGAGGCTTTCCATCAGCCCTAGCAGGGAAAACCTTCCCTGACCCAGTTGGTGAAGCCAGCTGCGTGGCATTGATGGAATCAGTGGTGCTGGGGGTGGAAGGGAGTGAGAGGTGGCTTAGATGTGGTGGGAATATCAGCAGAACCTGGGAGGGGAGCTTTGAGAAACCCCCTTTTAACCCGCAGTGTACTCCATGAAAATAATGAGATGTGCAGCCTTCCTTGTCACTGGCCTTGTTCTGACCACCTCCCCAGATATTTTATGTCATCTTCATTTCTGGTGAGCTTTTTGTTTCTTGATTTGGAGAAAGAGGCAGTTTTTCACAGCCTATTCTCTTATCAGTAGCAGAGCTGTCACCTCCAGATCAGGTCAGGTGAAACCCCAGATGGAATCAAAAAATTGTTCCAGCTGAAAAAGACCTTTAAGATCATCAGTTCAACCATTAACCCAGCAGCCCCACACATTTACATGTCTTTTACATCCCTCCAAGGGATGGTGACTCCACCGGTGCCCTGGGCAGCCTGCTCTTTCCAGGAAGAGGTTTCCCCTTATCTCCAGTCTGACTTGAGGATATATCTAAAACTGATCCCACTTCAAGGCACTCTCTGGGCCAGTTGTAGGTTTTGGTGGGCTCACAAAGAATGTTGATGGGTCATGGAAGAAAACACTGCTGAGATTGACTAAAATAGACAGAGATCTCCTGGATCTCAGGTCTGTTGTCTGCAAATTGCTAGGGACTGAAAGAGGGTTTGAGGAAGTTTCATGTTAAATTTGCCCTGTTGACCTTCACATATGCTATCTTATTTTTTTCTTCTCTAGAAACAACACGTCCCCCAACAACTACTGCCCCCACGACTTGTAAGTAGAATTTATTAGATGGTTACTTTATATAATAATGATAGAGTTATGGTTTTGTCACAGCATTTATTGTTGGGAACAAATTAATAGGATAAAAAAGCTCACATTTTCTTTAGGGTGGGGATGGGGGTGTACATGAAAAGTAAATTATGTGGGATGGAGGAATTTGGGTATGGCTTTGCCCTTCAGCAACCAGCCTCCTTGCTAGAATGAGAAAGATCTTCTGTCACTTGTGCCCTCCAGTGGGATCTTGACTCACTAGAGGAAGGGTAGAAAGCACTCACAACTCCCAAAGAATTTGTTCTAATTCTCTTGCTCTCTGTGTGTTTTTTTTCTCTGTGTGTTTTTTTCCCTCTGCTTGTTCTCCACAGTTTCAATCATAGTTGATGGTGAGTCTGTCTGCCACGGTTCTTGTCACAGCCCTGGGCACAGGGATGCCATGTGCCTGCCCCTGCTGCCCCAACCTCTCCATCCCACAGTGTGGGAGCTGAGAAGGGGCTTCCAGGCCTGGGCTGTGCTGCAGGTGGATGCAGCCATGCCCAGAGAGGGTGTGGGGTGTCATTCCCTGGACCCAGAGCACCACTGGCTTGACCAAGGGGTTTGTGTCTCTCAGAGATCCTTCTGAGGCTGGGCGATGGGCCCAACGAGTGCGCAGGCAATGTGGAGATCTACTACTTTGGAGGCTGGGAGAAGGTGTGTGGCTACCTGTGGGACATGCGGGACGCCCAGGTGGTGTGCAGGCAGCTGGGCTGTGGCTACCCTCTCGCAGTCATGCACCCCTTCCCTCCGGGCAGCTGGTACTCATTCATGTTTACCGAGGTGAACTGTACTGGCGACGAGAACTTCCTGTGGCACTGCCCCTACAAATACCAGCACAATGCCTGTTACCATGGAATTGCTTCTGTCGTATGCTCAGGTGGGTGTCTGTGTTTTGGTGACATTTTCCTGAAGAAAATCCGTCCGGATTGAGGTGGGATGAAGGCTGCCCAGCCCTTGCTCCGTGCTCAGCATGGCAGCAGCAGGTCATGGTTCCACGTGGGTGTTTCAGAGGGAGCATCAATCTCAGGTTTGCAGGCTGTACCTGGGAAATCTGGGGTTTGGGCATCACTCCTGCACAGAGCAGCGTGTGAGGAGAGGGATGGTTTTATAGTCAGGCCATCCTCCCCGTGGGTCCCTCCATAACTTTCCAATAAATTAAATACATGGTCCAAGGGGAGCCAAGCAGTTCTAGTGACTCACATCCTCTGATTTTCTCCTTCCAGACTCGGGAATAACAGTGACTCCAGCAACAGGTAACCACAGATTTCTGTTCATATGTGGGTTTTCTCTGGGATGCTCCGTGTAGGCTGCACTTACAGACCCTGGCAAATGTCCCTAACATACAGGGAGATGTGGGATTGCTTGGGATCATTTGGGATTGAGCACCCAGTTCTGTGGGAGAGGGTTGGCACTGGTCTTTATGATGCTGCAGTGGGGATGCCCTTGAGCAAGTCCTGGCAGAATTGGCACTGCAGCCATCTCAGTCCTGCCACGTTGCAGTGCTGACTGTGGGCTTTGGCTTTCATTGGGGTTCAACGGGGTTCCTGCTGGAGAGAGGGGACTCCCAGCAGGATGATCCTCTTAGGCAAAACACTGCTTGCTCAGCTGCCTCTCTCCCTGCAGCACCACCTGTCTCCAGAATGATGCCCACCACGCCATGGAATGCAACAGGTATGTCCAGAGGAGCTGTGGGGCTGGACTGTCTTCTGCCCTCCACTATTCATCACAGAACCACAGGATGATGAGGTAGGAAGGGATCTCTGGAGTACATCTGGTCCTACATCCTGGCTAAAAGCAGGATCAGCCAGAGCTGGCTTCCCAAGACCATATCCAGAGGGCTTTTGGCTATTTGCCACCTCTGTGGACAATCTGTGTCTGTGCTCAGTCACCCTTGCAGAGAAAAAGTGTCTCCTGATGTTCAGAGAAATACCCTATGTTTCAGTTTGTGTCCATGGTCTCTTGTGGGGCACCACTGGAAAGAGCCTGGCTTCTGGAGAGAGTTGACTCCCAGCAGGTTGGGAAAAATGCTGGGAGTGAATCCTGCTGATTTCTCCCTGCAGCACTGGGTGCTTCCAACTCACATTCCCTTCTGTCATGGACAAGGTGGGGGAGATTTAAGTCCAGAGGAGTTAAGGGGTCTGATTATCTCCTTCCCCAGGCATCCCACTGGACAGCCAACCCCATGGATTGGGTTACTGTATGAGCTGGGCTGGGGGGATGCAGGGGTGATGTTTTGGGGTGCCTGGCAGGGAGGGTCTCTGTGGGGCTGTGGCAGAGTCTCCTTGGTGGGACCATGCCCTTCTCTGATGGATTCTGGTGATGGGATAAGATCTCTCTGCCCGTGCCCGGGCTCTGCTCTTTTCCTCAGGGAGTTTCTCCTGTGGTGGCTTACTTCAGGGGTTGTCTGGCACCATCCAGAGCCCGAGATACCCCAACCCCTACCCCGACAACTCCTACTGCGTGTGGCGCATCCGGCTGCGGGACCCGGCCCGCAGGATCCAGCTCCAGTTTACGGATGTGGAGTGAGTCCAGCCGGGCTCTGGGGTGGCTTCACCCCACTGTGGGGCCTTGGCAGCCTCTGCCCGAGCACTGGGGTGAGGTGGAATGGGGCTGGGCTGCTGGGACCTGCGGCTGTGGTCAGACAGGTTCCGCCTCTTATAGGAAACAGGTGATCCCCCAGCCAGGGAATAATGTGCTCTGACTCCATGAATCAGAATGCTGAACAATTGTTGTGGTTGTGAGGTCTCCAGGATGAGGGAAGAGATGAATCTGACTCCATATTCTTAGAAGGATATGATATGATATGATATGATATGATATGATATGATATGATATATGATATCATAAGAAATTATATACTAAAACTATACTAAACTACAGAGAAAAGGATACATCAAAAGGCTAGAAAAGAATGAATAATAAAAACCTGTGACTCCTCAGAGAGTCACTCACAGCTGCCTTTGATTGATCATTAAGTTAAAACAATTCACATGGAACCAAGCCAACATGCACCTGTCACATTCCAAAGCAGCAAACAGACGAGAAGAGAATCAGATAATTATTATTTACATTTTTATCTGAGGCTTTTTAACTTCCCAGGAGAAGAAATCCTGGTGAAGAGATTTTTCAGAAAATATCACGGTGACAAACAATTGCTTTATTTATTATATGACACTAATAGTATATTATAACAATACTGAAGAGGTACTATACTAAAGAATATTAAAGAAAAACCCATGACTGCCTGAGACAGCCAGGACACAGCTTTGAGTGACTGGCTAACCACTCAAAACAACCTTCACCCGTGTCCAATTAACCAAATCACTTTCAGTGAACAATCTCCATAACACATTCCGCGTGTGCAAAAACAGGAGCAGTGAACAGCGATAAGAATTGCGTTCTCTTCCTCTCCGATATTCTCGCTGCCTTCCCCTGGAAAAATCCTTGGGAAACTTGTGCCTGCTGCTCTCTCTGAAGAGGGCTGAGGCCATGTTTTCCCCCTGCAGGCTGGAGGGCAGCAGCTGCTCCTTCGATGCCATCGAGGTGTTCGACGGGGGCTCGCCGCAGAGCGCGCGGCTCGGCCTGGTGTGCCGGAGCGACCACCGCGTCTTCAACTCCTCGGGCAGCCAGCTCACCGTCGTGTTCCGCAGCGACAGCAGCGTCACCCGGAGAGGCTTCCACGCCTACTACTCCTCGTTTCTCGCCTTCGACACCACTGTGGGTAAGGCTAGAGCTGTCCTGTACTCCTCGCCAGGGCGGGAGCTCGTGCTCAGTCACAAAGAGCTGCTCTCGACACCTTGTGGGCATCTCAACACCCTCTGGCCCCACTCACCCTGGCTCAAGGGCATTTTTCAGGACAGGATGGCCATGAAGCTGCTGCCAGACACTGTTTCTTTGCCTGGTGGGCAGGGATGGGAATCTCTCCGCCTTCCCCAGTGCTGCCACTGAGCTATCATCAATTTTCCTGTTCTATGCTGTGGGCAGAGGAGTTGCTCAGCCCTGGCACACTCATTGCTGCAGAGCCCAAAGGCTACTTCTTGTTTTTTCAAACTAAAGGGAGCTGATGTACACAGCCACAGTGCAGAGAACTCCTTGTGGCAGCTGAGGAGCTGTGGGGCAGCAAGGCTGGCTGCTGTTCCATCTGCAGTGCCAGGCTCCCTCTGAATGGCAGCAGCACCCTCTGCTTGGCCGTCCCCTCCTCCCAGTTTGGTGTCACCAGCAAGCATGCTGAGGGTCCACTCCATCCCACCCTGCTGGCCATTAACAAAGGAGATCAAGGCCCTGCTGATGGGAGCTGTTGCACCCTGGGCTGGTGGATGGAGGGGGAGGGCTTGGAGGTGCAGCCACACAGGGGCCTGCCACGTGTCCAGGCAGTGATTGTGGCTCTGGGGTGGCAGTGTCCCTTCAGGAGCCCTTCTGGAGAGGAGGGGACTCCCAGAGGGCTGTTTCTCTTTAGCAAAATACTGAGTGCATTTTATATTTTTTATATTTTTTATCACCTGCTGCTCTCTCCCTACAGCTCCCAATACTTCTACTCTGTCACCACCCACAGGTAGGTTTGGAGTACCTGGGTAAGTTATTGAATTGGATATTTATCAGCATTCTTTTTTTTTGAATGCTGATATTGAATTTGATATTGATATTTGATATTGATATGATATTTGAATGCGAAATTATTTGATTTTTTTTCCTCCTCCCTTCGGTCATTAGCAATTGTAATAGGGGGGTTCCTCTTCCAAGAAACAGCTGATCTCCGTAATTCCAGACTCAGTATTGTCCAGTTCTGTGGAAAATATTTGTGTCCTGCTAGTGCAGGCACTGCAGATCAGCATTATAAAATCTATTCAGTGTAGTTAGCATCTCCTAATCTGCATTCAGATGTATATGAACCTAATGGAGAGGCTACTGAAGCTGACAGAAGTCACTATCTCTACATTTAGCCATGAACTTCACACAGGCATACTCCAAATGCAGCCCTAAAGTTGCATACATATCTTTTTCTTCTTGTACTTTTCTCTGCAGAATATTATTCTTGTGGTGGCTTGCTCTCCTCCTCATCCGGTACCTTACAGAGTCCATTTTACCCCAGAAATTATCCAAACAATGCCAACTGTGTGTGGGAAATACAAGTGAAAAGCAACTTCCGTGTCACACTTGTATTTACAGATATTCAGTAAGTAAGAATTTATTACTTGGGAAGGTGAACTTGTGGGACTGATATCTTGGACTTACTAAGCAAAAGACAACTTGATTTCAAGGATTTTTATCAAAGCTTTTAGTAAGTCTGGAGAGGGAAAATGTGTTAATTTTTGTTTATTTAGTCATCTACTGAGAAATTGGAAGTTGTAGCTTCTGTTCTGAAGATTTGACAATCATATCAATCAAATGTATTCTTGTGCTATAAAGAGCTAATCTGACTGAAAACCCAAACCAACAAGCAAACAAAAACCAAAGAACATAAAAACGAAACATAAAACTAAATAGTTATGTTACTTCCCAGGATGGAAGGTGGCAGATGCCTCTCTGACTACGTGGAAATCTATGATGGGCCCCTGCACACCTCTCCTCTCCTTGGGAAGATTTGCTCTGGTTATTACCCCACGTACACATCGTCCTCAAACCTGCTGAGCGTCCGCTTCCACAGCAACTCCCGATACACATACAGGGGGTTCCAGGCCAACTATCATTCCTCTCCAGCTGATGACAGCACCAGTAAGTTCATCTTTAAAGCAGAAACATGCTTTTCAATTATTTTCTAGTTCACTGCTTGCTAATCTTGTTAGTGTTTTAAATTAGGTCTGTAAAATTTAAATCAGATCTGTAGCGTTTTCGTGGAGATTCAAGTCCATGGTTTGGATTCTGAGCTCCTTCTGCCATATGAGCTACTTCTGCAAAAGATAGTGTTTATTTAACCCACTACTTACAACCTTTTTTGGTCACTGCAATGAGCTTGTAACATATTTTCTTTGCCATCCACTAGCACTGCTGTGTTTGCCAGACTACATGCACGTGGTTGTGAGCAGATACTTCCTTCAGTCCCACGGCTACTCTGCTTGGAACCTCACCCTGAACGACCCCTTTTGCACACCCAACATCACATCAAATGCTGTGTCATTCGACATTCCGTACACTCGCTGCGGCACTGTCAGAGAGGTAGGAGTGAGCGTTTCAGCAAAGCGGGCAAAAGCGGGAGGATATAAAAATTCAAATAGGAGAATTTGCTTTGAAAACCAGCACAAATTGAAAACTACCTGGGCTCTGCAGGGACTGGGAGTGTCCTGGTGATTATGGGTTGTCTCCCCCTCTCCTGAAGGATATTTGCACTTGCATTTCCTGCTTCTGCTAACAAAGCATTCCCTTACAGCCCATTATCCATCTCCAAAGGAATGAGCTGTGGAAGGATACAAATACTTGGCATTTTCAAGGTCCCAGGCTGAGTGTGATTGCTATAAAGGTTTCAAAGTTTTCATGAAACATGACTAATAATCTTGTAGCCAGATTTCAGCTTAATGTGCCAGACCTGAACCTTCATGTACTCAGTGTTGTACAGGTTGTATTTAATTCTGTTATATCTGCATTTATTGTGAGTAGTTTCCTAGGTCAAAATTGTGGCCACTGAATATCACATGAAGATTACAGATTTTTATCCTGAGAACAGAAATTACTAGATTCAGACTTTTCCACGCCAGACTTTCTGGGAAATACTGTTTTTACAGTGCACATTGCTGTAAGCAAAGTTCAGAATGTAGAATAGGGCACCTGACTATATGAATTAATTTTGCATTTTATTTTGTGTGCCAAACAGGGAAACAACAACACAATCAGCTATTCCAACATTATTAGAGGGTCGTCTTCTGGTACATTAATCACAAGAAACAGAAATCTTCTCTTGCATGTCAACTGCAAGATGCTGCAGAACACGTGGGCAAAAACGATGTACGTCGCGGACGACAACTTTGAAGTCAACGAAACTCAGTATGAGAGATACGATGTAAACCTCACATTTTATGACTCTTCAAGCTTCTCAAGGCCGGTGTATGACTCACCCTACCGTGTTGGCATCAACCAGAATTTGTTCCTGGAAGCTTCCCTGCACAGCTCTGACCCATCACTGGAGCTATTTCTGGACACTTGCGTGGCATCTCCCACTCGCCACAATTTTACAACAAAATCCTATCCTATAATCGAGAATGGGTGAGTTCTTATGAATTACAGTTAGAGATAAAACTGCCTTCAAACTCCTGTATCTCTTATTAATTTTTTTTAAATTTAATGGAATAGTGTGAATATAGCAGACAATAATGACAACTTCTAGTTAATTAATAGACAAGAGCATTCAGGGTTTACTAGGAAAAAGGGGGTGGAGTGACCCAAAGCATAACACACACATACACACCCCATAGCTTAAAATAACAAGTAGACTAAATGGCTATGGCCAGTTCATGGTGGATTATTATTATTATTATCATTATCATTATTATCATAATAATGGCATACCTCAGGTAAGATTAATTTACCTTCACAGAATCATACAAACACCACGTATCAGACACATGACAGGCTGAGGAAAGGCAATGTCGTTCAATTCTGCCAAAAAAAGGCACTTTAGTTTTCCAACTTGCAGTTTTCTGAACTGTTTTCATTATGCTCAAAAATCACTTCTCATTTTGTGTGTTTTATTACATGTAAATGACTGACTGCAGTGTGTATTCATGAGAGGGTTTTTTTGTTTCCTTTTAGGTGTGTCAAAGATCCCACCTATGCTACCTACTACTCACCCTACAGACACATCCTCCGGTTTAAATTCAATGCCTTCCAGTTCATTCAGAGCAATCCAGAGGTCTACCTGCAGTGTGAGCTGGTGGTGTGCAGGGCCTATGACTATTCCTCCAGGTGCTACCAAGGCTGTCTTCAAAGGTCCAAGAGAGAGGCAAGCTCTGACCTAGAAAGTGTGATTGTTGTTGCTGGCCCAATACAGCTTTGGGAACCTGGTTCTGAGACTGGGTCTGAGTAAAGCTGTCTCCTTTGATGGGTAGCATCTTTAAATGCCAATTGAATTCTGGAAGAAACCATGCTGCTGGATTGCCAGAAACTCTAGAATAAATGTTAGGAATGTGCTGACTGACTCATGCTTGTTAATCCCACTTCCTCTCATTCATCCCCATATAACAAAAATGCCCCCTCAGCAGTTCTATGGGGAGTGAAATTTGTGATCTTTAAGCTTTTTGTTTGTTGTTTGCTTTCTTAATGGAATGTTGAAATTGCAGTTTAGGTTCTATAAACAAGTTCCCTTATTATACATATACCTTTGTCTGGATGCGCAAGAAATCTGTTAATCTAGAATAATATTTTCCAGCATTTTTAAATGTTTTGGGGCATAACACTATGAGGGATAAAGCATGACCAAGTCTTTTCATCTCTCCCAGAGCTGAATTCATTTGTCATCCAGGAAAACATGAATTCAGCTGCTGTTCCATCTGATGTTTCCTGTGCGTAATTCAATTTTTGCTGTCAGCCCCTGGCAGTTCATGGAATCACAGAATATCCTGAGCTGGAAGGGATCCACAGGGATCATTGAGTCCAGCACCTGGCCCTGAACAGACACCCCAACAATCCCACCCCAGGAATTCCTGGGAATGTTGTCCAAATTCCTGGACAGCCCAAACTCTCTGGTAGCCTCAGGGCCGTGCCCATTCCCTGGGGAGCCTGGGCAGTGCCAGCACCCTCTGGGGAAGAACCTTTCCCTGAAACCCACGTAAACCCCCTGACACAACTTCAGGCCCTTGAGCCCTGCCACTGGCCCCCAGAGGTTGGTGCTGTCCCTCACTGCCCCTCAGGAGGAAGCTGCAGACCAAAATGAGGGCTCCCCTCAGTCACTGCTCTCACTCTGGATGGGTTTCTCTTGAAGCAGAAAATGAAGAAAGTGATTCCATGCCAGATTATGTAAACCTTGCTAAACACCTGGTCACAGTGTCTGAGTAATTTGGTGGATTGAGCAATTTCCTCAATTGAGTAATTTCATTGATGATTCAAGATTAAAATCCAAGCTTGACTGGCTTTCCTTGGTGGAGGTTCACTTCATGAAAAGAGGTGGGCTTGACATAACAACTCAACATTGAAGGAAGCCAAAAGTCGAGGGAAAGTTTAACAACCCTCTAATATTGCCTGCAATATTAGACTCTTATTTAATCCTAGCACATGAACTATAACATCCATCTTCTCAAGATGGATATCTTGGTTCTGCCAGGGAAAAATACAGCCAGATCTGCTGTGAGATCAGCACAGCATAACACCCTGTGCCTGTAACACCATCCTGTGGCATGTACAGGGAACCAGCACTGCTGTGGCACCTCAGATCCTGGGTTCAATTTTGGGCCCCTCACTGCAAAATGTCATTGAGGTTCTGGAGCATGTCCAGAGAAGGGCAAGGAGCTGGGGAAAGGTCTGGACCACATAAGGAGTGGGAGCTGGAAATGGCTTCAAAACTTCCCAAGGGAAAAAAGCTTAGATCAGACTTCAGTGCCTTTCACTTATTGTGTGCCGCAGTGATAAAATCGTTGCACCAGAGCTGGAGGAAATTTTTCAGTGGAAGGCTCCTGAAGGGGATGAGGGCTGGGAGATAACATGGACTGAGGATGGAAGTTTAATGACACACAAGGGTTTAATATTTGTGACTTAAGTCACTGGAGTAGCTAATGGTTTATTATAACCTTCTGTTATCATGCAACCACAACCTACAAAATTGCAGTAAAACCCCACATCTCTATATTTTCCCCCTCTATTAAATACTGGTGAATAAATAAAAATATATATCAATGTCCCCAAGAGGTATTTGCACTGTCATATTTGCATTACGGCCTGAAGTTCTCCTCACCATTCCCTGGCTAAGTATAAGTCTTCCCCAGTTCTAGATAAAATCTTAAGTTTAGGGCAAATGGTGTAGTTATTGCTCTTAGTAAATGCAAATGATGATTATTAATAAATGGCGTCTTCTCTCAAATTTTCTTTTTTTAACTACTCTTCCCTGAAGTGCTCCACCAAATCTTATTTGAAAAGGCTTCTACTAGCATTTATTTCTCTTACAAGGCTGCTGGTCACTTCAGTAAAAGCCCACATTATTATAATTCTTAGCTCAAGTTCTTGGTTCAAAATGACACCAATCTTGCTACACTGTAGGGTGGCAGCTACAAAGAGAACAATGGAATAAGTCAATGGCTATTGTATTTTTCTTTTTGAAGGGATGACTCACCCATCCTTATGAAGGACAGAGTAGATTCATTGTGTTGTTATACTCACATGGACCAGGGAACACCAAAGCCAGAGCTGCAGCACAGTGAAATCCTCAAGAAAAACATATAGGTCAGGGATGAAGATAAGATAGCAAGAGATGAGGTGTATGAAATTCTAGCTCACAAACACAATGCAGAATCTTTCCAGAGTAGTTTGAGCATTTCTATGGATCTGATCTGCTCTGGCACCATATTTGTTGAGCTTGAAGTCAGACTAATATATCTGAATATCAATGAAAGATATAAAAATATATTCTATATCCTCTCATTTTAAGATGTGTCCACCACCTTTTCCCTTTTTGTTCTATTCATTGTATTTAGATAAATAGACCAATACAGAATTCATCTTCTCTAACAAAGAGATGTTTGCTGAAGTGCCTGGCTTAGGCAAGCAAGGCTTGCCAGCTCATTCCAGCAGGCTGTGAGCCCTTGGGCAGCCAGTGCCTGCCCATGAATTATGGTGCAGCCAAATTCTGGGCTCTGTTCTTTACACAAATTCTTTTTTATTTATAAAACAGCAAACACAGCGTGGAGCCCACCAGGCAGACCTCACCTCTGACTTTGAATGGTAAAGAACAAAACCTGCATGGCCATGCCCTGGTTGTGCAGGCTGTGCCCTTTGCAGGAGGGTGTGCACAGTCTGGCTTGGTTTTGGGGAGTTTTCCAGTGTGGGGGCTGAGGTATGTTTGCCCTCAATATGCACCATCGTTGTGAAATTTATAAACTCAGAGCCTCACTCGAGCAGTGAGTAGTTCAGCAAATATCTTCAGGATGGATTTCAAGAAGTGTGTTGGAGGCCTGATCAAGCAGAGGTTAAAGGCAAACACTTAACTGCCCCAGGGGTTTATAAAGAATTTGGGAGACTAGTCATAGTAGAAAAGTTATGGACATAACTTATTTAAACATTTGTTAATTCAAATATTTTATTTTAATGGTTTCTCTTGGCTCACAGTTAAATGTCAATGCGTATTTGCCATCATGCAATATTTAGTACAGCAATATATGTGTAAAACTGGTTTCATTTACTGTGGCAAAATTAATTAACTTCACTTCCCTGTCTATGAATTGTTATAGAGTGCTTTGTAATGTGGGGGTGAGGTGGGATGTATTTACAGTTGTCATTGCCCACTCATTCAGTAAATACTGTTGCCTCACATGGTCAGATGCAGAGCATCCCTCACACCATAAAAGGCACACTGGCAAAAATTATCTGCCCAGGTAGGTGGGGAAAAAGGAAAATGTGAAAGGAAATGGCACATACTACACTTTGTTTTCTATCTTGCTACCTGTGTGATTCAGAGAAAATAAAACATGCAGCTCAGAAAACTAGACTGTTGCACTGAGTACTGGACTGCAGATAGGAAGAAATTTATTTTGCTCATTGGTAATTTTTTCTTTGGTGCACATTTTTTAATTATTAGAGCTGCACATTCCTAACATAAACTGCTTGATGCTTTTAGATCTTTGATTAGTACAAGGAAGAATGTAAAAAGTATTAATAAGTGTAAAGATTTGTGACAGATACAAACAAAAATTTTTCTTTTAATCCACTAACATTCCAAGTAAACACAGTTTATTATTTTAAAGTAGTTTAATTCAGCTTTTTATTCACTGATTCATAAAAAATATAATTTTTATAATTATAAAAATATAGAAGGAATATTGCTTTAAGATAATTTCTTTTTAATTTTTATAATTTCTGGGGGCTATATAGGATCAACAGAAATCCTTGACAAAGATGTAATATTGTGGCCAAGGAATTAGTTTCAAATACATTTTCAGTGCTCATGGGTCATTGAAAGGCTTCGGAAATAAGTAATTCTTGTCAAGTTGTGAGGAAGAAATAATGAGGCTGGCTAAAGGCAGACATAGAAACACATTCTTGAAAGGGTAAAAGAACAGGTAAAAGCATTTAGACAAAATGCTGTATATAAGGTCAGTTTTAGCTTTCTGGAGAAGGACTTTGGTGTTTATCAGTTTTAAAGCATCATAAAAGTTGAGCAAGATATTATAACCAGAATGGTGATGAGAAGTAATTACTGTGGAACTGCTAAATGACTGATTCCTTTTCTGTTTCTTGCTTTGAAAGATCTGTCACACAGGCAGAAATGCATATCACTTTCCTCTATACTTCCCTTGGGTTCAGATGTCCCCCATAAAGCCCCCAGCAGCAGCACAGCCCCCCTGGTGGGTTCTCTTTTTGGAGCACAGTGGCTTTTCCTGCATTTAGGCATTTTTGAGCTGCCTTTCCTTGAGCCACTCCCTTTGGCACCTGGCAGCATCATTTCTTCCTGCTGGTCCTGCTGGCTTCAAGGCAAGGTCAGGGCAAGAGCAGGTGGTCACACTGAAGAGAGCTGGAGGTCTGGAGCCAAGCTGCTTTCTGTGCTCACAGCACCTCCTTCGGGAGCCGCCTGCCCCAGACTCCCCCAGATCAGGAGGTTTTTCTCTCTGTAAAACTCAGAAAGGAAAATGGCATTAAATGAGCACTGCAGCTTAAAACACTTCAAAGAACTAAGGGTGATTTGAACAGGGGAGTGTAAAAAGGGGGTGGAGGTCAAAAGGTTTGAGGATCAGGTACAATGCAGTAGGAAAGAATTCAGCTGCAGGGTCACTCAAGGAAGGAGCAGATATGACCCAGTAAGAAATATCCACCAAGGTTATTCTCTCCCAGAAACCCTTCAAATTCAGGCAGTTCTGACTGCTGGGGACACTCACTCACTATGTGACAAAAATGCACGTGTGTCATGTCACAAGGGAAGTGCAGGTCTGTTCGTACAAGGGGTTTTGAGGCCATGAGACCCAGGACACCCCCCAAACCCAGACACAGGCATGGGTGGTGTACAGATTGATTTCACCTGCATTTGGCTTTTTATAAAACATCTAATATTTATTTTTGCCACTTTCTTAGACTTAAAACTGAACATTTTCCTTTTGTGGGGACAAAGCAAAGGAGACTAAGAGTAAATATCTGAGTGCTGGGTGTCCCCCTGGCAGGGTATGGCCCATCTGGTACAACACAAAATGAATAGGGACAGATATGGGAATTGAAGTCCTGCACAGCATTCCTGGGCAGATACAGAGACTGGTTTTATTCAAGCTCCATCCTGCAAGAATCATATGACACAAAACCAGCACAGAGTGTTATTGTAAGTCTTCTTATTCCATTGCTAAACTGAAAGAAAATGATTTATCAATGAACATAGCAGAGCTTTCTGTAGTGTTTAACAGCTCTAAGTGCCACTAAAAATTACTAAAAACTGTGATTGAAAAATTCAACAGTTGTAAACTTAATTTTTGATTGAAATTGCATAGAAAAGATTTGGGTTTTAATCCAATGATAACAGTATAATTTATTGAACACTTGCTCCAGCAAGCAACTGACCTCTGAAAAAACACATTATGCACTAATTGAGGCTGATATTCTCCGACAAATGTCTTAAAGTTTCCTGTGTCTCAAGGCTTTTTACCACAGTAAGACAAATTTGATCCCGTGTATTTTATCTCGCTAATCAATGGTCAAGAACCAAGGCAAAAGTTTCATTTATTCCTGATATGATGTGATATATATATATATATATATATATATATGTATGTGTATATATATATCTGATCTGCTAGCAGGAATTCAGTCTCATAACTCACGTTTTTTGCAGACTTTTGTATTACTTTGTTTTGCATAAAACTTCCTGCTGCTCTGATCTCAGTGTGTGCAATAGATAAAACAGATAATCTGAGCCATGTTTTGTAGATTACATTGGAATTTTAGCCTCTACAAATCAAAGGTGCCTGTTATTAAGGCATAGGCCCTCAGATAATTTAAAAACACTTACTGGAAGTGCCAGAAATGCTAAACTGAAACTGGTGAGACCCAGGAAGTAGCCTGACATGTTCATGTGTTCCTGAACCTTGCTATCAGATTTAATTACTGTGGATAAATTTAGCATTTAGTCCTTCTCTGTTGTTGAAACTCCTTGATGTAATCCATAAATTTTCTGTTCACAGTGTCTCCAAGCAGCTGTGGCTGGACAATCTGGAGATCCTCAAGTCTATCCCCTTGCTCAAAGCAGGGTCAAAGAAAACAAGCTGCTCAGGACTGTCCAGTTGGTGTGAGTAGCTTGAAGAACTGAGAAATCTATAAAATTGCTGGGCACCCTGTTCCACTGCTTGTCCAGTTTCACAGTGGAATTCTCTTTCCTTATGTTGAGTTTATTGTACTTCAGCTCATGCCCATTGCTTCTCAACCTGCCACCAGGCACCACTGAGACAAGTCTGGCTCATTTTCCAAGAATCCTCAAGCAGGATTGACCTCATGAGCCCCTCCCAATGACAGTGTGTGATCACTCCACTGAGCACATGGTATTGTTTTTGCTCTTGTCAGGCAGTCAGGAGCAGTAGAGCTGTGAATGGCAATGTTCAGGCTTCCATTTCTTTATTAACATGTGAGTACAATCAGTTGTATTTACCATTGTCCTCCAGTTTGTTTGCTCTTCTCAGTAACAGCTTTAACAGCTTCTGATTCTGTTTCTGGACTCTGGCCTTTTGCCTTTCTTTCCTCAATTTGAGCCCTGTGAACCTTTGCAGGAAGAGCACTCTTTATTCCCCTTGTTCTAGACCCAAGCTGTGCTTTTATACTGAAGGAGGGTTGGAACACACCAACAAAACTATTGCAGTTTGGTTGTAGCTGGTCTGGTAGCCAAAATAAACAGAGAGATACAGCCTGCATGGAATGTAATAAAAGGAATATTAGACCAACAACTGGCCTGATCCCAGCTGACCTCTCTTTCTCCTCATCAGGTGAGCAGAAGTAGAAATGCAATGAAATTACCCCAGCAGACAGGACTGTGGGCTGTCGTGCCCTCAAGTCATCTACAACTCCATTAAAACTTCACACAGACCAACCAAGGAAACAGCTCAACAGGACTTTTCATTTCACTTCATCCTTCTTTTCTTTTTTATAAACTGTGTGGTTGAAGGGATTGAAGGGAGTCCTGCTGGCAGATGCATCTGAGGACCATAGGTGTAGCTTGAGGGAAGACCTTGGCAGAGCTGAGCAAGCTCAACAGAGGCCTGCAGGTGAGGTTCACTTAGGGTATGTTGCAAAAATTAGCAGGAATTTACTTTTGATTCCTGACTTAATCCTATTTATGATGTTTTATATGGTTTTTTTGTGTGTGTGTACAAACAGCGGGGAAACAAACCTACAGTTTCAAATGGAGAAGTAAAATATAAACATTTATGAGACCAGGACTCTCTGCTGAAGAATTTATCAGAAAACCTGCTGTGAATTTGCTGCTTCATCCTGTGATACCTTACAGTCTGCATAATCAAGAAATTACCTCTTAAGAATAAATTTAAAAATTGGGATTGTTGAGGCAAAGATATATTCATATATATATATATAGATATATATATAGAGAGAGATTAGATAGATAGATAGATAGATAGATAGATAGATAGATAGATAGATAGATATTTTCACCAGTCGAGATATATTCACCAGTCTAGATCCAAAGGTAACACATATATGCTGGGCCAGCACATAAAATTAAAGATAATTTATAATAAAGGAATATCTTGGTTTTGGCTGGCATAGAGTTGCTTTTCTTCCTAGTAACACAAATTATCTAGGAAATGGAAACTTTACCACTCCTATGTAATCCTTCTGTAAAGATCAGGTAATCATAAAATATATTGCATAATAAATCAGACACAGCATGGGCCAGGCTGACCTTGGGAGCTTCAGGTTTTACTAGTGCAGAGTATAAAATCTAACGCTCCCTTCTACTGGGATCTCTTGACAGGATGGGTGCCACCAGGGACTTGCTGTGGTTATTCCTCCTAAATGCAGTGCTCCTGGATGTCATCTCACCTAATCCACACAAAAAAGAGTCTTCCCAAAAAGGTAGGAAAAAGGGTGTCTTACTTTGCTGCTCTGGGTCTATACATGGCACTCACAGGACAGTTTAATCAACCCATGGAAAGATTTGAAGACAGATTTAAATTAGATAACATCAGGTTGTCTTATTAAAATTACAAACCAATCGATACCACAATTAAATATTATTTTTGTTGAAATGAATTTAGCGCAATGAAATTATCATATTTTGCAGTAGTGTCTTGCAGCTAAATTTGAACCAAATTTAAAAAGAAATCTGACAAGAAAGACTGAGAGGCCTTGCTCTTATAAATCAATGGATTTCAATATGGAATTATAAGGGATTACAGTTTCTTTGGCTGTAATGCATATATGCTTTGCAGTACTTCAGATTCCACCTAGCATATGCACATGGAACCACTCAATACTTATTTAGCTTTTTATAATTTAATGGCAGTGCAACAGAAAGAGACAGTTGCTGTGTTGCAAGGTGTCAGGAAGTCCCAGGTGTGTGCATTTTACTAACTTTGGACTTTCAGGCAGGTGGAGTAAAATCTCTAAACACTATCAGTATTTGAAAAAAAGCTACAACACCAAAACCATAACAAATTCATAAAAAGGTATAACTCTCACTCCTCTTTCACAGAAGATATCTGAAGTCTTATGTTCCTGCTAGGAATTACTTGTGACTTAGACACCTCTTTGTTCACTGTTTTTTACAGCTATAAATAAGAGAAAAACACCCATTATATCCATGGGAATATTGGTGATAGAGTGTACATTGCTAATTTTGCCCACTGCTTTTCAAAAGACAATTGAAAATGCTTGAATTATAAAAAACAGAAACAGAGAAAGGAAAACTAATCCAAGGAAATCTGAATAAGAGACATTTGAAACAATGAAATCATGGAACAAATAAACCAAATGGGTCTGATATCTGTCTCACTGTATAAAGTCACTTTCTATATATCTGGGATATACCAAGTAAATTGTGTGTGCTATTCAGATAAAAAAGGCTTCAGAAAGACACAGCACTTGTATAATGCTCTATCAGATCATTGGTCCTGACTAAGTGGGTCACCAATTTCTTTTTGTATTAAAATAATGAATACATTTATGCAAGTTTTCTTTGTTCTTGCTTTGGGGATTTTTATTGTTAATTTAATTTTACAGATAAACCTGTGTATATAAACAACTGAAAGTTCTGTGGTATCTCAAATTAGAAGCACAGATTTAAGGGAGTTCCAAACATATTCTGTATTGCTCGCACCCAGGCACCTCTTCCTGTAAACTTTGAGTATTTCATTTTATTAGGTTATCAGTGAGACTTTAATGCTTGGGTTATTGACCTCCCAGCAAATTCAGTCTATGCCTAGCAAATACGCATTAAGAATTATAACAAAAAAATTAAAATATTAGTCAAAAATCCAAATTATTCTCTTTAGTCTGGCCAAACATTAATCCAAACTTGCACGTATAAAAAACAGATTTGCTAATTGGTAGATTTACCTTCGGTTGTCTCTGTTTGAATCCTTTTATTAATTGAAAAGATAATTTTGTGAGGTTACCATACCCTTGTATGATATGACATTACCAATTATGTCTTATTTTGCAGACACCAGATCTTTGCCTTGCATTCCAGAAGATGCAGCTCTCTAGGGAAAGCATTCCTGATACAAATTTGTTTGTCAGATGTATTGTAAATTAAGTCACTGAAAGCAGCCATGTACAACAAGAATCCAAAAGTGATCGACTCATAGAGTCACAGAACTATGGAATTATTTGGGTTACAAGGCAATTTTAATAATCTGTTGGCTTATACGTCCAAAAAGAAGCAGAGACAGTTTAAAACAGATGGTCAGGGCCATGTCTGACCTGGAAAGTGGCCAGTGAAGGGCAATCCACAACATCTCAGGGCGACCAAAAAAATTAGAACTCGTTTTATAGGGAAAAAAAGTGTTTTGAATACAGTCCAAAAATTCTTGGTTCCCTTATTGCTTCCACAAAAGATCCGCCTTGAGACTGATACATTGCTCTCCATCTCCAATTTGACAGGGTTGGACCAACATATCCACCACTGGGAGGAACCTGATCATGATCCTTCATCCACCAGGGACTCACCTGCTTCATCTTCCATCTCTGCATATGCCACAACCACTGATACATCCCTGTTAATGCCCTCCCTTCCTCCAGGTGGGTCTGAATCTCTCTGAAATTTTGAGGAACCAGTAATACTGCAGAGTTTGGGGGTCTCTTTTCTCCATGGGACAGCAGAGCCCAGGAAAAGCACATCATAACTGAAGCCAAGGGTGGCACTCCTGGTGGCCTGAAACTTGTAGATCTATGCCAAGGTCCCAGCAGGGAAAGGTGTCTGCTTGTGGTCTTTGCTGGCTGGAATTTGGTGTGTGTTGGCAGTGAGAGCAGGGTTATGTTTCTGGTTGATCCCGCCATGAAAAACCACCCTGCTGACACCCCCAAGCTCTTCATCTCCCATGTGACAGGGTGGCAGCACCATGCCCAGAACAGAGACACACCTGGCCATCCTGCTTCACCCAACAGGGCCCTACTTGCTTCTTTCCTCCCCTGCAGATGCCACCAGTGCCACAACCAGCCTCACTGTCTCTGCTCTGTCAGGTGAATCTGAGTTTCTCCTGTGTTTTCTGGCCACTGCTTTCTGCAGAAACATTTAGTGCCTCAGAGTTTGGGGTTTAGTCTTCTCCAAGGCAGAGCAGAGCCAGGGAAAAGCACAGCAGAACACAGCTGAAACTGGAAGTCGTGGTAGCTTGAAATTCATAGAGCATTGCCAAGGCCCTGGCAAGGGAAGGCACCTGCTTGTGGTTTTTGTTGGCTGGAATTTGGTGTATGTTGGATTATGTTTTTGGTTGATCCCACAATGAAAAACCACCATGCTGACACCCTCAAGCTCTCCATCTCCCATGTTACACTGTGGCACCACCATCCCCAGTCTTGGGACCAACCTGGTCATGTTCCTTCATCCACCAGGACTCACTTGCTGCTTCTTCTTTCTTCCCTACAGATGCCACAGCCAAAGATCCACCCAAGTTCAAGCTGGCCACTCCTTCAGGTGAGTCTGAATTTGTCCATGTTTTTCTGGTGACATCTCTTGGCTGAATAGTTAGTGGGGCAGAGGTTTGTGTTTAGTCTTCTCCCTGAGAGAGGAGAACCCTGGAAAAGCAGTTTAACACAGCCAAGGCTGGGAGATGTGGTGGCCTGAAACTCGTAGTCTGATGCCAAGACCCTGGAAAGAGAAAATGCCTTTGTGCTAAAATCTCTTTCTGAGTTTTCCATACTTCCTTCTTTCCTAGATGCCACCATCAGCCTGGTGAACGGCAGCAACCGCTGCGAGGGTCGCGTGGAGATTTCACACTCCGGGGGCCGGGGCACTGTCTGTGACAATGGCTGGGACATGAGAGATGCCCAGGTGGTGTGCAGGCAGATGGGATGTGGAGCTGCTGTTTCTGCACCATCAGGTGCCTCCTTTGGACGAGGCAGTGGCAGCATCTACCTGGACTATGTGAGCTGTGCAGGCTGGGAGTCATCCATCTTCCAGTGCAGCCACCGTGGCTGGGGCGTCCACAAGTGTGACCACAGTAAAGATGCTGGTGTTGTGTGCTCAGGTATAACTGCTTTGACTGCCTGCATGTGGTTTTACTTCCAGAAAGTGTTCCCTCTTGGTTGGAATTCAGTGTGTGTTGGGGATTATGTTTTTTGTTGGTCCCACCATGAGAGACCATTCTGCTGGCACCCCCAGTGCCCATGTACCAAGCTGGCAGCAATGTGCCCAGCACTGGGAGAAATGCAGTCATGGATCTTCATCCAGCAGGCCTCACCTGCCTCTTTCCTTTCCTCCCCTACAGCTGCCACAAGCACAACTACAGCCAGCCCCATCATCTCTGCTCCTCCAGGTGGGTCTGAGTTTCTCCTGCATTTTCTGGCTGCTGCTTTTTGCAGAATGAATTAGTGCCTCAGAGTCTGGTGTCTGGTTTTCTCCCTGGGAGAGGAGATGCCAGGAAAAGCAATTTACTACAACCAAGACTGGGAAATTGTGGAGGCCTGAAACTCATAGAGTGATTCCAAGGCCCTGGCAAGAGAAAATGCCTTTGTGCTAAAATCTCTTTCTGAGTTTTTCATACTACCTTCTTTTCTAGATGCCACCATCAGCCTGGTGAACGGCAGGAACCGCTGCGAGGGTCGCGTGGAGATTTCACACTCCGTGGCCCGGGGCACTGTCTGTGACAATGGCTGGGACATGAGAGATGCCCAGGTGGTGTGCAGGCAGCTGGGATGTGGAGCTGCTGTTTCTGCACCATCAGGCTCCTCCTTTGGACGAGGCAGTGGCAACATCTACCTGGACAATCTGAACTGCACAGGCTGGGAGTTGTCCCTCTTCCAGTGCAGCCACCGTGGCTGGGGCAACCACACGTGTGACCACAGTAAAGACGCTGGTGTTGTGTGCTCAGGTACCACTGCTTTGACTTCTTGCATACTGTGACTTTTTCAGAAGGTGGTCTCAGTTGGAATTGTTGGGGATGAGTGCAGGGTCATGTTTTTGTTGGTCCCACCATGAGAGACCATTCTGCTGGCACCCCCAGGCTCTCCATTGCCCATGTGCCAAGCTGGCAGCAATGTGCCCAGCACTGGGAGAAATGCAGTCATGGATCTTCATTCAGCAGGCCTCACCTGCCTCTTTCCTTTCCTCCCCTACAGCTGCCACAAGCACAGGCACAACCATTCCCAGCACCACCTTCCCTGCTCCTACAGTGGGTCTGAATTTCTCCTGCATTTTCTGGCTGCTGCTTTTTGCAGAAATCATTCCTGCCTCAGAGTTTGGTGTCTGGTTTTCTCCCTGAGAGAGGAGAAGCCAGGAAAAGCAGTTTAACCCAGCCAAGACTGGAAGTTGTGGTGGTCTGAAAGTCACAGAGTGATTCCAAGGCCCTGATACCATCTTGGTTTTAATATTTTATTTTTTTTTCCTTTATATATTCTCTGTATTCTTTAGACAGGTATTTGTAGCTTTGTAGCTTCCTATCGTAACTTAGCTGTAGCATTTTCCTAGGCAGGAAGTCAAAACTCATTCCAGCATCCCTGAGCTATCTTGGTCCTTCCTGGCTAAAAAGGCCAAAAAAGGCTCTTCAGACACATTCACATTCAAACATTCTTCAGACAAAGTACAGTCCCATCTGAAGGCAGAGTGGACTTTGAAGGGACTTGGACAGGGGGGGAATTTCATCACCACTTGTGGATATTTGTGGCTTTTGTGGATATTTTTCCATATCTTCCCTGGAGGACTCCAATAATGACCCACTTTTATTTTACTTCCTATATGAAAGTTATCCCCAAAAGCTGTGCTGTTTCATTTCTAGGTTGACAAAGACATCACCCTGGCAAGAAGAAGTGCCTTTGTGGTAAAGGCTCTTCCTGAGTTTTCTGTATCTCCTTCTTTCCCAGATGCCTCCACCATCAGCCTGGTGAACGGCAGGAACCGCTGCGAGGGTCGCGTGGAGATTTCACACTCCGGGGGCCGGGGCACTGTCTGTGATGATGGCTGGGACCTGAGAGATGCCCAGGTGGTGTGCAGGCAGCTGGGATGTGGAGCTGCTGTTTCTGCACCCTCAGGTGCCTCCTTTGGACGAGGCAGTGGCAGCATCTACCTGGATGATGTGAACTGCACAGGGTCGGAATCGTCCCTCTTGAAGTGCGGCCACAATGGCTGGGGCGTCCACAAGTGTGGCCACAGTGAAGATGCTGGTGTTGTGTGCTCAGGTACCACTGCTTTGACTGCCTGCATGCTGATTTCACTTTCAGGAAGTGTCCCCTCTTGGTTGGAATTCAGTGTGTGTTGGGGATTTTGTTTTTTGTTGGTCCCACCATGAGAGACCATTCTGCTGGCACCCCCAGGCTCTCCATTGCCCATGTGCCAAGCTGGCAGCAATGTGCCCAGCACTGGGAGAAATGCAGTCATGGATCTTCATCCAGCAGGCCTCACCTGCCTCTTTCCTTTCCTCCCCTACAGCTGCCACAAGCACAACTACAGCCAGCCCCATCATCTCTGCTCCTTCAGGTGGGTCTGAGTTTCTCCTGCATTTTCTGGCTGCTGCTTTTTGCAGAATGAATTAGTGCCTCAGAGGTTGGGGTTTGGTCTTTCCCAAGGGAGAGCACAGGCTGGCAAAAGCACAGCAGAATGCAGATGAAACTGAGAGTCATGGGACCCTAAAATTCATAGAGCATTGTCAAGGCCCTCTTGAGGGAAGATTCTTGCTTGTGGTCTGCTCTGACTGGACTTTAAATGTATGCTTGGGATGAGTGCAGAATGTTATTTTTAGTTGATGCACCAGGGGAGAGCATTCTGCTGAGACCCCCAGGCTCTCCATTGCCCAGTGTCGGGGTGGCACCAACATTCCCAGGGGTGGTAGAAAACCTTGCCATGCTCTCTCATCCTCCAGCACCTCACCTGCTTCCTTTTATTTGTCTCATACAGCTGCCACAAATCCTGCCCCTGTCACAAATCCTCCAGGTTTGTATTTTACTTGTTTTTTCCCATTTCTCCAATCCATTACTCTTGAAGTGTCATAATTACTATTTTGCAGGTGAGAGCTGTTTCATTTGCATAGTATAATACATCGGGAAAAACCCTTTCTGATTTTAATTCTTTATATACTATTCATTATTCTTTTGTGCTTGAGTGATTCTATAGCTGGGGGTGGCTTTCAGAGTTTGCTGATTACATGGGAGATTTTCTTTTGTTCATTCTCTGATTTTATGGTATTTAGGCCACCATTTTTTCTTTATTTAATACCCATGTGCCTGAAGCCCACAGAGTTAATAACTGCAAGTGTGGGTCATAATTCTCTGAAGAGTTCATCACTCTTGCAGCTAACTGAGAGGAGCACAATCATTATGGTTTTTTTGAGATTTAACCTTGTGTTACCATGATTTCTGTATATAGAACATATTTTTGTGTGATCTGAAGGAAATCTAAATTAATCACTTCTTTCCCTTGGTTTCTTTTTTTTTAATTTCCTTTCCTTTTTCAGGTCAAAACTTTATTTGTGGTGATATACTTTTTAAGACCTCTGGAACATTTCAGAGTCCTTCTTTGAATCCTTCAGATAAAGCAGATTGTTTGTGGCAAATACATGTAACAAACAATTTCCTCATTGCGCTCACTTTTGATAACATTCAGTAAGTAAACCACTTTCTGCTTGGGCAATAAAACAATTCCAAATCTCAACTACATCCACAGTTCTTGGGCACATTTCCCATTCTATAAGTGAATACTAAATATACATGGGAAATGTGTGAGTGCAGAATCCTATTATATTGTTTGTTCAGCATTTAAACCCCAAAGTTCAGCTAATGCATTTTTTAAATATATTCTCATTTCTTCCTCAGGTTGCAAGGTGGATGCCAGAATGACTATATTGAGATCTATGATGGGCCACCCAAGTCTTCTCCTCTACTTGGAAGAATTTGTTCTAGTTCTCATCTCACATACACCTCAACTTCAAATTTCATGTCTGTGAGGTTTTACAGCGACTCCAGATATTCCAGTGGAAGTTTTAGGGCTCAGTATCAGTCCTTTCCAGCCGACCAGAACACCAGTAAATTTCCATTCTATTCGTAATTATGTTCTCTTGGTAAAGTTTTCTTTGCTCAGAAGCTTTTATACACTGGGGTTTTTTTTGCTAAATAAGCATTTGTTAATATTGTTGAAGGAATCCCACGTAGATGATATTCCTATTCGGATTTTGTGACTGATTATTGACTGCTCACTTTCAGAAAAGAACTACTTTTTCTCCTTTAAAGATACCCAATTTATTTACCTTTAGATATTTTCTGTGTTATTTTCTAAACTCATATTCTTTGTACCACATCATAATTCATATATATTTTTGTACCTTTCTGGACAAACTTTCACAGAGTCATAGAAATGTTGGTTAGAAGGGACTTTTGGAGGTTTCCTAGGCCAACTCTTCAAAACAGAGCTACTGCCAACGCCAGGTCAGATCCATTAAGAACTGGTCTGGCTGTGTGTCTAGAAATATTCAAAGGATTAAATATTTGAAGCTACTACTTTGTATGACCCGTTCCAGTACTGTCCTATTGCTTACTCATATCTAAGTCTCAAGTGTAAAAATAAGTGGTTTTGCATAAGAATTATCTTCTCTAAATAGTAGCAGTGATTGCATTTGTTGGACTTGCAATATGAAAGCATTATCAAGTACCCAAAATCACTAATAATTAATATTTTTTCCCCTAGCCCTTCTGTGCTTGCCAACCTACATGTATGCAGTGGTAGACAGACACTATCTCCAGTCCCAGGGCTACTCAGTGGACAGCATCAGCCTGGCAGACCCTCAGTGTGTACCACAAATTACTTCAACTGAGGTTATATTCAACATTTCATACAGCAGCTGTGGTACACATAGACAGGTTGGTGTCAAGACATTGGGGAGAGCTCGGGGCATGGGAATTTCATAGACATTTGGAAAATTGTCATAGATTGTAAAGGGTGTTGTAGGCCAAGGCATGCAAAACACAGAAAATGAGCCTGTGTTTCTGGTGGCTGAATTTGGTTAAATATTTTTTACTTATCCTTCCCAGGGTACTTATATCCTTCCCTGTACCTATTTCAGAATGATGTTCTAGAGAACAAAAACAGAGAGGAGAGTTAAGTGAGCAATCCCATCCTGGATGCTTGGGATTTTTCAGTGTGACAGGTCCTTCCTGACTGCAGCAACTGGCACATACAGAAGTTTGTAATCCTCACAGCATTTACAGTGAATACGGTAATTAATGTGGCAATTTAACACTCATTTAATGTGTCAAACAGGGCAACAACGAAACAATCACCTACTCCAATGTGATAAAAGTGCCTGCTCCTGGCAAAGTCATCAAGAGGCAAAAGGACCTTCACTTGCACATCAGCTGCAAAATGCTGCAGAACACCTGGGTTCAGGTCATGTACATTGCTGATGACATCATCGATGTCAACAAAACCCAGTATGGCAGATACGACGTGAGCCTGATGTTCTACAACTCCTCATCATTCCAGTGGGCAGTCCATGACTTCCCATACTATGTTGACATGAATCAGAATTTGTACCTCGAAGCTTCTCTTCACAGCTCTGACAGAAATCTGACCGTGTTTGTGGACACCTGCGTGGCATCTCCTAATTCTAGTGATTTTAGAACACTGGTCTATGAATTGACCAAAAGTGGGTAAGAACTTTGTACAAAATTACTTTAAAAGTGTCTCTATGTGTTGTTCTAAAAGCATTTAATTTGTGAAATGAGGTGATTTAGGACCAGTGTACATTGGCTGTAATTCTTGGGGCAAATGTTCTTCTAAGAACAACTTTTTGGCAAAGGCTGAGTAAAATTCAGAATGACAATCAAATGTCATTTAGAAGTTGCCGTCAAACACTGAGATTTCACTCAAGGAGGCAGTGAGGAAATTGAGGTCTGACTTTGTTTTTGAAATAGATGTATGAAAAGGAGGGATGTCCACAGCTCTACATTTCTGTACATCATCAGTTTCACAGCATCAGAACTGGAGTACAAAACTGTCTACTCAAAAAGAAGAGAAATTCCTTAGCCTTCTCTTACTATTCTAGAAACCTGAACCACTTAGCCTAATTTTATACCAAAGTACAATGAAGCACTAAAGAGAAGTGTATTAAAATTAGTTTTATGCTTCCAGAGAAGAAAGGAGAACTTTCTCTTTCTACAACAACTTTCAAGGGCCTCTTTTCAAACAGTCAATCCTGTTTGAAAATGCATAACAGGCTCTCACCTGAAACACAGAAACCAGCAGAACCACTAGCCATTTTTCAGCTATTCATGTTTACACAGAACTTGTTAAGCTATGAAATTTCTGTGCTGTGCACATTTAGTAATTTCTCTTCTTTCTAAAAGCATATGGTTTTTCTAAGCCTTTTGATTTCTCTTTCACTTCCTGGTTTTATATTTAACCTTATTGCAAAGAGAGGGTGCAATAGTGCTTCTGCTCATGAGAAGCTGTGGGTTAATGGCTAATCTGTTGATGTCATGTCCCTGCAGGTGTGCTAGTGATCCTAGCTACGCTCTCTTCCCCTCGCCACGCGGCGATGTCGCTCGGTTCGGGTTTAGAGCC
Organism: Passer domesticus; assembly: GCF_036417665.1. NCBI lineage: Eukaryota > Metazoa > Chordata > Aves > Passeriformes > Passeridae > Passer > Passer domesticus. Next base: position 54,436,784 of record NC_087481.1, read on the forward strand.
TTCTCCTTCGTGAACCGCTTCCCGTCAGTGTTCCTGCGCTGCGAGCTGCTGGTGTGCAGGCACCACGACTACTCCTCCCGCTGCTACCAAGGCTGTGTTAGCAGGTTCAAGAGGAATGCAGATTCTTACCACGAGCAAGTGAATGTTGTTGTTGGACCCGTGCAGCTTCGGGAAGCTCACGCTGAGAGCAGGAACATTGGTAAGTTTAAATATTTTTAATAACGTAAGACTCTGTGTGTTACTGTCTGTTTGCATTTCAGTTCTTACAGGAAATCCAGCTCTGAAATGTGCTTTTGCTGGTTTATTTACAATTTGGCTAAAATTCTTATGGGGGATTATTATTTTTTATATATATAAAATAGTTCTATTCAATTTACAAGCTCTTTCCTTTCTATCATAGTTTATATCCATTCTCTGTTCTGCACATATCGAGTGGCAATTGACTAAGTTCTATGGGAAGAGGGATGAGATCTGATTTATATCAATTTTCCAAAGCTGCCTGTGCCTAATTTGCATGTCTGTTATTTATTTACAATCAATCTCTAGGTCCTTTTGGAAGTGCTGTTTCTCAGTGTCCTGTAGCTGCTGTTTCCACTACCAGAAAGCAACATCTTAAGGTCATTGAGTGTGATCATTACAGACTCACAGTTTCTCTCTAATTTCTTGCCACAATCTTTACTTGTTTTGCATGGCACAGAATAATTTGTGAAATAAAGTGCAGTTTACTGATCAGATCCAGATTAGAGCTTTTTTACTCAAATTCTCTTTGCCTAATTGTCTTTGCAATTAACTAGCTCAGGGGAAAAAAACCAAAACAGTAAGTTTCTCTCTGACTCTTTTATGCGCAGGGCTGGCCTCTGACATCCAAAAGGCAAAAGGGGGGACTCTGAGCTCAGAGCCTGCTGGCAGCTCCCACCTTCCTCTGGCTGTGACCACCGTGGTGCTGGTAGCTGCTCTTCTCACAGCAGGAGGATTTCTCTGGAAGAGGAAACTGCAGGAAGACATCCCATACCAGAAACTGTGAGAGGCAGCTCCAAGCATGGAGGTGGAAGGACACTTTCACCAGCCACCTGCTTCATTATTTGGATTTGCAATCAGTGTGAAGGGCAGCTCTTACTTGGCTATTCCACCATCCAGACCATGTTTGAAGAGTTAAGATCACACCTGATGTTACCACGAAGTGAATTTATAAAGCAACCTGATTTTAAAACTTAAGGTGTAAAGAAGGATTGATTCTTTCATCCCAGCATCCAAATAAGTATCTTCAGTGCTGGACATTTCAGAGCTTTTCTGTTGAACTCCTCATTCAGTGTCTGTCTGAGATGACTGAAATAGGTGACTTGAGAAACAAGAAGTGATTTATTTGTCCCTTGCTGATATACAGATGAAACACCTGTGTAGCACCATAGACACACTGGGAAGTAGTACAAGAAAAATGTTTCTTTGCAGTAAAAAATCTCAATAATGAGCCATAAGCAAATATGCTCAGCAGCTGCACGTGAAGAATTATTCCTGTACAGTGTTCCTGACTTTGGGAGATTGATTCTTCCCAAATCCATATTTCCCTGAGTAAATGTAGGCCACTTATATGATTTTGTATGGAGAATTAATATAATCCCATTATATAAATGTGTAATTAAAAACAACAGGAAAGAAAATGGTTTTTTGAGCAATACTTTTTTTTTGTGTGTACTTGCAAACATCCTGCTTGTATGTGTGAACTCATGGCTAACACACTGCCAGGTTGGAGAACGTGGCTTCTGACAAAGTGACTTTGCCAAGCAATGGTTCCTGCTCTTGCTCTCACACATTTCTTCACCTGGAATGGGTGGGAAGGAGAGAATGTAGGTAAGTTCCCATAAGGAAGTGTGACCTCTCTCCTATCCCCATGCGAAAACAAAATAAAAAACAATTAAAAAGGAAGAATTTCATTGGAAGAAGCTACTTAATGCAGGAAAGGTGGAAAGGTCACTGGTATTGATTGAGAAATTCCCTTCTTGAGACGTTCCTGTTCTCCAGCCAGCTGTGAAAGAGGCAAGTTCATTTGGAACTGAGCAGTGTCAGATGTGCAAGGTGAGCCAAAGTGGTGACGTGTGAGGAAGGTGAGCTGTACTCTTGGGTGACATCCTGACCTGACAAGGAGGATGAGGGCAGTTCTGACAGGAACCAGCCCCACAGCCTGCACCATTGGTTCCTTTGAGCTGCCTTCTCCTCCTGGTCCCAGGCAGGGCTCTCATCACCTCTCCATGGTGTAAAGAGATCACACAGGTAGGGGCTGGCACTGCACACACAAAGTGAGAGGGTTTTTCCACACTTGAAGAACAAGGAGTTCGTGTTCTCCTCCTCGCTGTGCCTGCAGCCACCTTTGGAAGGCAGAGCACCTCAGAAGGCTGACCTGCCTTCACCTGTTCTCTGTAGAGATTGTCCAGGCTCAGAGGAATCCAGCCATCTGCTCAGCACAGCAAGGACTCCCCTGGACCTGGGCTTTCCTAACTCTGTGGAACAGGACCTTCCCCTCTCTCTTCCCAGACCTGCTGTATTCTCCTTCTTCCTGCTGCTGTGGTGCTGCTACCACACTACCTTGCAAGATACAGCTTGATGGCACTTTTTTCCATTTCTCCTATTCTCTCAGCATTATTTTCACCAGACAAGCAGAAAGACCTCAGGCCTAGATCCTGGTGTCTCCAATCCTCAGCACCCCTGTGCTGTTCAGAGCTGAGTTTTCCCATAGCCTGTCTGGGCCAGGGCTCCCAGATGGAGAAATACCAAGGCTGGATAAAAATACAAGGTAGAATTGCCAAGTTCACTGGTTTCCATATTAAATATTGCTGCAGAAAGCGTTGCCAAATTGTTTAGGTGGTAAATGTCTCAGACTCCTCCTCATTTCTCATTATTTCCCTTGATCCACAAGCATTAGAGAAATGCAGAATTAAAGAAAACTGGGTCTGATGTGGAGGAAAGGGTCATGTGCCTGGTGAATAATCTCTCTGCCACAAACCCTCCTGCCTGGATTCAGACTATCATTCCTTGTGGAGAAGGCTGTGGATATCCTTATTCCAGGGTAGATACTTTCCTATAATCATGGGTGAAAGCTAATTAATCTTGTTTGTCCTTTCACTGGTTCCATTTTTTAAAAACCTTTAAAAACTCTGTATTTTTGCAAAGTGCCCTCACAACTGTCAGCAGAAGAAAGGGTATTTTCAAGGCTCAGTGTAGCTTCATTCAGAGTGATGTGCTGGGAAATACCTCAAGCTGCCAGAAGAAGACTTTGAGAACAAAAATGTGTTACTGCAAGAGATTTGTCTAGCCAGTGGGAAGGGTGAAATACTGTATGGTATTTGCACTAAGGTTAATTAAAACAAAATATTTATCTATTTCCATCACGCAGAGATTGTCTTATAATAAAAATCTCTAGAAATATCTAGATTTTTGAAATGCGTAATTTATTTATGAAGAAGATAGTGAAGAACTAATCAATCAATCAGTCAAATAATCAATCTTGATCTTTTACCTGGGCAGCTTAAGACTTTTTTTTACATTTGAACCATCTGGGAATCCCTTTTGTGTTCCCCTTCCTCCTCACCCTTTTTCAGTTATTACAAGGGTTTGGAGAAGAACTGTGATCCATCACTCACTCTTGCTTCACTGATTGCAGTGTTTGATTGGCCAGTCAAATAAACTGGATTTTTTCATTCTTGTCAGGGTGTCAAAACCAGAATATGAATAGTGAATACCAGGTGTTGTGTACATATCCTCATTCATGTGCAAATATGGTTGTTTGGATAAAGAAGAAACATATTTACCATTCTGAATGTTCACTTTCAAGGCTTCCAAAGTTATCTTTGGCCTCTTGCATTTTTCACTTCCTTCTTCCATTCCAATGATATTGGTCTTTGTGGAAAGATGTTTTAGATCATTCTCTTTTCCCCCCAGGCTTTGGTCTTCCTGCTTGATGGCTGTCCCTGGAGGCAATAAATTCATATGTGGCAACAGTTTTAACTGGTGATGATTCCATCCAAGACATGATGGCTGTGGAGGTAGGGATGAGATGGAGAGCAATGTTCTGACTCTTCTGTGTTCAGATGATCACCAGAGTTTCTTGTTAAGTTGTGAGAAACACAGAAACAGAAGAAGGTAACCACTCTGGCAAGAGAGTGATGAATGAGAATTAAGCATTATTTCATATTGTGGACAAAGCTTGGATTCATTCTTCAAAGAATGATACAGCTGTTATTGTCACTATGTAAAATTAAACAAGGAATATATTAAGACGTTTTCTGAATCTGAAGAAATCAGGGCTTTTTTCCCCAATTTTTTGGTTCAAAGAATCAAATGAAATTTTAGAACAAAATTAGTTTCAATCTATGTAATTTCCTTCACTATGCATGAAATCCACTTATTTTTTTTCCACAGTGTTTGCACAAAAAGTTATCAGTTGACCATGGTTCTCTGACATTTCCTTGCAATCTGTCTGTCAGTGAATTTTGACTGGAATTTCAGCTTGTACTTAAATGTACCCCAAAATAATTAGTTTGTACTGGGGCTGGGGCTATTGACTTCAGCTGCAAGGTTCTTCAGAGACCCCCCCAGTCGTACTTAAACAGGGCCACCAGGTCTGATCTTGTTTTATTTAAAGTCTGCTGAAGCTTTAGAACATTTATGGCTCCCCAGGAAGACCTGCCACATTAGTTGGCAAGGGTCTCTTTCTATTTTGCTGGAAGAAGCCCATTTAAGTTTCAAGATTCCACTACCATTCCAATACCTGACCAGGAACCTCCTTCTAAAAGAAAAATGCTGAGATGCATCAGCCAGAATTGAAATGTATCTTTGGACAGGAGCTCTCTTTTTTTTGGTACAATGAGATGATTGTGAAACCTATGGTAGCATAAATAGTTCCTTCCAGGCAATGGAAAATGTTACTCTTGAGATATTGTCTTTTTGCAAAACCCAGGAAGTTACCAAATATTAAATAACAAATCAAACATATGTTTGTTTCAGATTAGAGGGCTGTGGTTGTTTTATTGTTCTGCTGAAGAAAGAGACCTGGAGAGCCACTCCCCTTCAGAAACAGAGACTATATATTGTGAGGTCCTCTTTACCAACAACACCTGGTGAGATGGGTACCACCACGATTTTGGCATGGCTTCTCTTGTTGGGTCCAGCAGTTCTGGAGGCCAAAACAGGTAAAAGACTTAGAGTTGTTCCAGGGCACATAAAAAAAAAATTATAAAGACTGCTTGGAGTCCTCTCTGTTGATTCCAAGAGCAGAAATTAAATTCAGACTGGTATTGGTTTGGGCAAAATATTGGAAATTGGATGAAAGAGCAGAGTTTTGTTCTACTGAAATTATGAAGTAATCATCAGAGTGGGTCATAAAAATAATTTGAACAATTTTGTAGAGTCCATTTTGCTGCCACAGGGTCCTACTCATCTTAGTGACTTGTATCACTGCAAGAATTGTGTCTGTGAGTATGTCATGAATGAGGTATTCTTCCAGTTCTAGAAATCTGATCTAAAAATCATGGAAATATTTATTTCTGTACTTATTTTCCATGCGTATTTGATTCCAGAGTATACGAGTGCACACATATGCTATATATTTAATATTGCTTGTATTATTTGGTTCTTCAGGTATAATGTACAAATTAACAAAATATAACATTAAGTTAAGTTTTCACACTCTAGCACTGTGGTTAAATGATGGACATCTAAAAATTATGAGAGATTAAATACTTTCAACTTTTTTTATGATCACAGAATTTTTCCTTCCACGATTACTTTCTGTCTCCTGAGTAGTTTGGGTGACTTTGAATTAATAGTTCTGTGTATATCTTATAATAATTTCTCATGACTTTTCTAATGAGTTATTTAAGCTTTGTGATGATAATTTATATTGCCACCATTCACCTCATCAATTCTCTCCATCTGTCTCCTGCTTTTCTGGTGATAACTCATCTCACTCTGGCTGCTCTGGTTGTTCTCTCTGCTCTCTGTCTCTGTGTCCCAGAGCAAAGTATTTGCTGTATTTGTATAATCACAGGCTTTTGTCTTTTTGATACCTTTGAAGTGTGAGGAAGGATTCATCCTATCTAATTTCATCCCCAGCTGATGGTTATGCTCTCACGGTGATGGCAGGCCTTGAATGACAGCAAATAAAACTGGCTTAGGTCGGCTTGCATTTCCTAATCCCATTCTGACTTTTTGCCAGGTTTGCTGTTTCATTTCTCAAAAACCCTGTGAGTAAGGTTCAAAAATGTGTGTTCAAGTGGATATTTGAAGGAACAAGTCAGATATAAGTCAAGGGGCACTTTTATAGTTTTGCCCTTTGAAAATCATACAAATCAAGGCAAATTTAGTTTGGTCACCATCTTGGCTGTACTTCTGGATCAATAGCAAAGAATTAGGCGCAGTGAAGAAATCCTGGAGGTGTTAACTTTAGAAATTTGTTTTGCTTTGGATGACTTAGTGTTTAATAATAAGGTAAATATATACTTGGCAGCAATGTAAAATATAACAAGTGCAGCTGCCTGTTTTGATTTCCAGAGTGTAAATACTGCAAATCCAAAGTTACAACATTTATTTGCTTGCTTACACTTGGTAGTAAAGCCTTTAATAAACTTATTCATCAAAAATGGATCTCTAAAATCAGGATTTTCATGCTGGTCACACAACAATGTCTAAAAAAGATAATAAAACTGAAAAGGAGATGGGCTTTACCTGAATGAATGCAGTAATCAGCTGTGTACAGGATAGGTTATTTCTTTATTTCAAAATATAATGACATTTTTCTGATACATTAGAAACAAAGCCACTGAACTCCTATTAAAATCTTTATAATCCTGTTGAGCCCATCATCCATTCTGTAGAACATTTGGTGGAATTCTTCCACTAAAGTTACTCTTATAAGCTATAGGATTTGGTGACATGTGGACTCTTGGTCCTTAAATTTGTCCCAAAAATTTCTTTTTTTGCTTAAACCGCTTGTGCTTAGCCTGCTGCCTAACTTTACTGCAGGGATCTTGCAGAAAACATAGGTGGCTGATTTTGAGAACTGGAAGAGAGGAATAAAAAGGTACAAATCACCTCTGCCCTCACAGGCACTTAATAATGAGCTGGGCAACACCCTCTAGGGACAATAGGGGAAGAAGGCAGAATAGATGCTCCTTCCAGCCCCTTCCAGCCTATTTCCCTGACCGTTTTGTGCCCATGCCCTCTCTCCCAAAGCTCCCTACGTCCACCTGGTGAACGGAAGGCACCGATGTGAAGGTCGTGTTGAGGTCTACTACCGAGGACAGTCGGGGACGGTTTGTGATGACTACTGGGACCTCGCGGACGCCCAGGTGGTGTGCAGGCAGCTGGGGTGTGGCAGGGCCATTGCAGCTCTAGGAAGTGCCTACTTTGGGCAAGGCTCAGGGGACATCGTGCTGGACAACGTGAGGTGCAGTGGAAATGAGGTGTCCTTGCTGCGCTGCAATCACACGGGGTGGAGGATCCACAACTGTGCCCACTATGAAGACGCTTCTGTTGTCTGTTCAGGTACTCCCACTTTTCTTTTCCCCACTAGTCTTGTTCTTTCACTCCCTGGCCCTGCAGAACCAGCATGGACTCGTGTTTTTCTCGTTATGTAAAAAGCTCACTTGCTCATCCATGCAAAACAATAAAAAACCCCAAGGATCAGATATACATTGCTGATATGCAGGACAATTATTCCATCTAATTACCTGGCAGTGGCAATAAGGAAACAATTCAAAATTAGAGGTAAAGCTATATCTGATAGGCAAAATTTATCAGGGAGGAATGGGGTTAGGTGAATTCTTAATGGACTTGTTATGGGCAATAATAATTTCACAATCACAGCTCAGATTGTCATAGCTCACAATTCACTTTGGATTGTTTCCATATTTTTCAAGTCTTCCTTCATTCAGGTCCATTAATGTCTTTTTTCCTTTGCAAATATCCATCCATTTGAACTACTCTTTCACTTTGCTGTGTTCATTTTACTTTCACATTATTTTTAGGAGAATGTGGGTTGTTTGTATCTTATTTTCTGATGTATTAGCAACTGATCATCATGAACTGAGACAGACAAGGCTGATGACATCAGACTGTTCAGGTGTTTTGCGTCTGTATTGCAGTTTTCCATGTTTCCTTAGAGACTAAGAGCCTGGAGAGCTGAATCCATGCTGGAAAGCAGTGCTAACTACACCAGTGTTTTTCACCTAGAAGAAAAGAATAAAAATTGCTACCAGACCTGTATTAATCTATGTGTGATGTGTTAGAGCCTTTTTAAATGCCATTTATTTATTGCCTGCATTCATAGCTCCAGTGCCTTCTACGGGCTGGATGTATCCAACAGATGATTCAGCTTGGCCCACTCCTGCCCTTGCACCAAGCACTATCCCAAGACCACTGCCCAAACTGCTCCTGGGGATGTCCTGATCCTCTGCAGAAGGGCATTCACAATGGGGACAGGTCCAAGCCCTGCTGCTGCCAGCAGCCCCACAGCCCCCCCATCCCCAGGAGCCTGTGGAGTCCCAGGCTGTGCCTGGGTAGTGGAGTCCTGGGGCTGGCAGCAGATGCCACCTCCGAACCTTACCCAGCTTACCATCTGTAAATGCCACCTCCAAGACAAATTTTAAATTGGCTGTTACCCACCTCTATTCTCTCCACTGACCCCAGATAAGAAAGACTATCCCATCAGAGTAATTGCTCTTGATTTCACTTCATCCTTGAGGATCTGTGCTTGTAGCTACCGCACAGACATATCCATTGCACAGTGCTCATGTGTGGAGTGGTTTTCTTCTTTTTTTTCACAGAAGAGTCTGATTCAAAACAAGCAGAGCCAACATCAACCTATACAACATATTCAGCACTGGAGACAACATCCCCAGAAGAGACAACACCCATAGAACCAACGAGGTCTCTAAGAGAGACATCAATGTCAGCATCAGCAGTCTTCACAGAGGAGATGACGTCCCCTGGGGAGATGGTCACCACCGTGCCAATGACAAGCCTAGAGGTCACATCCAACCCATGGCAAATGACCTCCCCAGAAGAGATGTCTGCTCTACCAGAGTCCTCTGCCCTACCGCTGTTGCGCACCACGGTAGAGGAGAGCACAACAGGTAACCCTGCCCACTGTCACTCACTGTTCTCTTTAGTGCCCCTGGTCTTCCTTCCCAGACCTCACTGCACTGCAGGGAGAGTCCCAAAATGACAGGAGAGAGTTCCATGCTCCCTTCCCCCATTAGTTGTCCAGCTCTGCTTTTCATGCCCATTCCCATGTCCATTGCCATTGCACTAATGACCTCTTTAGCAGGAATGCCCAGCCCAACACACCCGACCAGTGCAGCATTACCCACCAGCACGCCAGAGATGTCCACCTCATCAGGGATGACCACCACAGCAGGATCCAGTGCCACACCAGAGGTGTCCACCTCAACAGTGATGTCCACCTCAGCAGAGATGATAACCTCACCATTGTTGAGCACCTCAGAGAAAACAGCTATGAGAGAAGAGGAGAGCACACCAGGTAACCCTGTCATTTCTCACTGATTGGTCTCCTTATTGCTCCTGATCTCTTTACTGAGTGGCCCTAACCCCTGGCACATGTCCCACTGGTGGATTTTGGTGCCCTCCCTTGGAAGCAGCCATGCTGACCTCTCTTGGAAGATGTGGGGCAAAGCAGCAACCTTGGTGCTTTCTGTCGCTTGGTGAGCTGAGCATGTGCCAAGAAAATGCCCTGTTTTCACAAAGAGAGCACAGCAGACACTCCTGGCCTGCAGGAATAGGGTTTCAGAGAGGTGGCAAAGAGCAGAACAGAGAGGGAACAGAGCTGGGAGGCTGGGGAAAGATTCAGGGCACTTTGGGCTGGTGTCTCTATGGGAAATGACTGGACAAAGCTTCACCCTCTCTACCGGCATTAATCATCCATCCTTGCCTATCACACCAAATGCTGTGGCCGCTGTAAGAATTACCTCCCTAGCAGGGATGCCCATGATAGAGCAGAAGATAGAGGAAACAGCCTTCATAGCAGAGACGACCACCTCAGCAGAGACGACAACGACCTCAGTAGAGACAACCACCCTAGCAGAGATGACGACAACCTCAGCAGCCATACCCACCTCGGCAGAGCCGACCACCTCAGCAGAGACGACCACCTTAGCAGAGACAACCACCCCAGCACAGACAAGCATCTCAGAAGAGGCGACTACTTCAGCATGGATTGCAAGAGCGGAAAGCAGCCCACCAGGTAACCCTGTCCACTCTCACTCACTGTTCAGTGTGTGAAACAGCAAAGGCAGGATGGTGATTTGGGATGAGTGAAAGAACTCTGCAGGATGTTGTAGGAATCACAGGACAGGGTCACCTAGAAAATGCACTACACTCATCTGCATGACATGTGCTGATCCATTTGGAGCCTTTGTCACTGACACTAAATTCTTCCTTGCATCCACAGCTCCAGCACCCACCACATCCAGCCCATACTCCACAGGTAATTCCAGCCCCCCAGCTGCATGCCTGGCGGTGCAGCAGCTCTGTTGCAGTGGCCCATGTGGGCAGAGCAGAGTGCTGGGCAGGTGTGAGCTTGTCCTTGTGCTTTGTTCCGTGTGGCAGGGCCCAGCGTGCGGCTGTCGGGCGGCAGGAATGGCTGCGAGGGCCGCGTGGAGCTGTACGACGGCAGCTCCTGGGGCACCGTGTGTGACGACCAGTGGGACCTGCAGGATGCCCAGGTGCTGTGTCGCCAGCTGGGCTGTGGCCAGCCCCTGGCTGCCCTGGACACGGCACACTTTGGCCCGGGCTCCGGCCGCATCTTCCTGGACGACGTGCAGTGCCGCGGGGACGAGCCCTCCCTCCAGATGTGCCGGCACAGCGGCTGGGGCCTGCACAACTGCAGGCACGTGGAGGATGCCAGTGTCATCTGTGCAGGTGCGTGGCCCTCAGGGACCATCATCTCTCCAGCAGCTCACACCAGATGGGTTCTGGTGTCCTTCATGGGAAGCAACCATGCAGAGCGCCAGGGAAGAGAGGACAGCCTGGGATTTTCTGCTGCCTGGTGCTGAAATGTGTGTCATGCAAAATCCTCATTTTTGCACAGAGAGGTCAGCACAGGCTCTCCAGTCTCACAGGTGTAGGTGCTCCATGTGGTGGCAAAGAGTAGCTCGGTGGGATCACGGCATGGGCTGTACCAGGAACGTGTCAGGGTGGTGTCTGGATAGGTCAGCGGCAGGACTTCCATGCCCTTTAATCCTTTTATTCCTTGAGCCTAGCATTTCCATGTCCATATCCATATCCATGTCCATGTCCATCCTCTGCTACAAGTTTGCTGCCTTTAATTCTCTTTCATACACTCTGTCCTTTTCCTTGCAGGTGCCAATCCAACCCCTCCCGCTCAATGGCCGTACTCAACAGGTAATTCCTTCCCACCCAGCACATTTCCAGTTTTATAGTGAGCCCCACCCTGGCACAAGAGGAGAAGAGAAGGGGCCTGCTGGGCTGAGCCTGCTCACTGCAATGCTGCTGGTCCCTTCTGCCAATGGCAAGGAGTCTTGCCATTTGAGGGCTTCTGCCAGGGAGGATCTGAGCCTCAGCAGAACGGCAGCTGCAGTGGTGCTGAGTCCACGCCCTGCTCTGCCAGACGTTCCATATGACAACTGGCTGTGGGGCAGCAAGTACCAAGAGGATGGGGGCAATCCCTTCCCTCAAGCCCATGTGCTTGCCAGCCTAGCCCAAAACATAAATATCTGTGCTGATGCCAGGTCATGGCTGCTGCTGTTCAGCCATCAAGCAGAGGTGGCCAATTCCTTGTGGATATTCTGCCAGGGCCCATAGCCTCAAACACCTGCAAGATGTAGGAGTGGCATGGGGGGAAGTCTCATGATCATAGTGTGGAAAAATGGCTTTTTGACAAATGTCCCCATGCCCCCAGCAGCTCCCAGGACCCCCAGCTTTTCTCATGGGATCCCCCAGCAGATCCTTGCTCATTATGCATCAGCCCTCCATGTGCCTGGGGTCTTTGCTCTCTCACTCCCACTCCTTGGTCTCTTTAGGTTTGCACCACCTCAAACTGAAATACGTCTGGCCAAATCTCCAAAACATTTGGGGAGGTGGGGGCAGTGGATGCTGAGGTGTTGGAAACCTGAGGTTGTGCCTTGTTCCGTGTGGCAGGGCCCAGCGTGCGGCTGTCGGGCGGCAGGAACGGCTGCGAGGGCCGCGTGGAGCTGTACGACGGCAGCTCCTGGGGCACCGTGTGTGACGACCAGTGGGACCTGCAGGATGCCCAGGTGCTGTGCCGCCAGCTGGGCTGTGGCCAGCCCGTGGATGCCCCGCAAAATGCTCACTTTGGTCCGGGCTCCGGCCGCATCTTCCTGGACGACGTGCAGTGCCGCGGGGACGAGCCCTCCCTCCAGATGTGCCGGCACAACGGCTGGGGTGTGCACAACTGCGGGCACGTGGAGGATGCCAGTGTCATCTGTGCAGGTGTGGCCTTTTGCATGTCACTCCAAGTGTGTTCTGGGTTTTCTGGGAGCAGCCAAGCTGAGTTCCCCCAGTAGGGATGGGACAGAGACTGTCACCAAGGGTCTTCTGCCTCCAGGGCTGAAACCTGTGCAAACCATTTTTACACAGAGAGGGCACACTGGGTTTTCCACACTTCCTGCTTTAGAGGCTAAATGAGGGGGTAAAGAGAGGGAGGGTGGAATTGTTCTTTGGTGAGGATTGGCTGGACTGGGGACAAGTCTGGCTCGTATACAAATGGGGGGAAAGGCAAGACCCAAGCTCTCTTCCCCCTTTAGTCCTACAGCTTGAACTTTCATGTTCATGTTCATGACCATGTTCACATCCAAGTCACTGCCACAAGCCTTACTATGTTTTTGTTCACTCCCTCTCCTTCTTTGCAGCTGCCAATCCAACCACTCCTACTCAATGGCCACTCACAACAGGTAGGTCCTCCTCACCCACCTTATACCCAGCTTCAAAGTGAGGCCCAGCCAGGCACAAGATAAGAAAAGGGGAGTCCAACAGTGCTGATCCTGCTCAGTGCAAGGCTCCGTGGTCCATGACAACTCCATGGGGATTGAAGGGTTCCCACTGGCGTTGGTTTGCTCCCATGGGTTGCAAAGAGTTTTTTCTGGAAGTTCCTCAGTGAATCCATGACTTCTGCAACCAAGCAGCTCCAACAGGTCACCAACAGGTCCCTGGACAGGGCTAGACTGCTGTCTGTATGCCTAGAGCCTATCCTCGGTTACAAAGCTCCCTAATACTTTTGGGTCTGCACTAATCCAGTACATGATCACTGTGGCAAAATCTGCACAGCAGTAGGGAAGTTTGGGGATACAAGTGCAGAGCTGGTGGAAACCTGAGGTTGTGCCTTGTTCCGTGTGGCAGGGCCCCGCGTGCGGCTGTCGGGCGGCAGGAACGGCTGCGAGGGCCGCGTGGAGCTGTACGACGGCAGCTCCTGGGGCACCGTGTGTGACGACCAGTGGGACCTGCAGGATGCCCAGGTGCTGTGTCGCCAGCTGGGCTGTGGCCAGCCCCTGGGTGCCCCACACAACGCTCGCTTTGGCCCGGGCTCCGGCCGCATCTTCCTGGATGACGTGCAGTGCCGCGGGGACGAGCCCTCCCTCCAGATGTGCCGGCACAACGGCTGGGGCCTGCACAACTGCGGGCACATGGAGGATGCCAGTGTCATCTGTGCAGGTGCGTGCCCAGCAGAGCACTCTGGCTATTTCACATGTCACTCTAGGAGGGTTTTCTGTCAGGCCAGGGCAGAGGTGAGGCTGGCATCTTCTGCTCCCTGCGACTCAAGCCCACGTCATCCAAAATCCCCATTCTTGCACAGACAGGGAACAGCAGGATCTACACAATTCCTACTGCTGGCATCCACTGATGGGGGAAAGCTGTGCATTGAGGGATTGTTCTTTAGCAAGGATGGGGCAGGACTGAGATCAGGCTGGTGCCAGGATGGGGGAAAGGAAGGAATGAGCTCCTCCACCCTCTCTCCTGGCATTAGGCCTCCAGCTCTGCTTTTCATGGCCATTGCCACTGAACTCATCATCTCCCCAATTTACAGAGACATCCACCCCTCTGGAAATGACCACCATAGCACCAACCTCTGCCACATCCGAGGAGTCCAGCCCAGCACTGCTGGACACCACAACCACAACGGCTTCCACAGCAATGAGCAGCACACCAGGTAACCCTGTCCTCTCTCACTCACTGCTCTCCCCTCTGCTCCTGATATCCCTTGCCAGAGCTCATTGCCTTGCAGGGGGTATCCCAGCCCTGGACCTGTCCATTTGGGCTGCCCCAAACTAAAGTGAGAATGCAAACAGAGCCTGGGAAATGCTGGCAAATTGGTCCACTGTGCTTTGAGTCAGAGAGCTCTGCAGCTGTTCCTGGTTTAATGAAACTCTGCAGAGGGATTGCCTCTCACTACAACCAGGAGAAAAAATTCATCTGCCTTAATTGCCTCATGTCCTGCATGGGTAGTACCAGAACTATCTCCGAGACATTCTCTGGCACTGGGGATGTGGATGGAGGACATAAAGCTGCTGCCTTAAGTATTTTGATACTCAGGAGAGGTCGCTGTGTGCATGAGGGTCCAGTGTGAAAAGGCAAAGTCAGGATGGTGATTTGAGAAGAGTGAAAGAACTCTGCAGGATGTTGTAGGAATCACCTGACAGGGGCACCTAGAAAATGCACTACACTCATCTGCATGACATGTGCTGATCCATTTGGAACCATTGGAATCACTGACACCAAATTCTTCCTTGCATCCACAGCTCCAGCGCCCACCACATCCAGCCCATACTCCACAGGTAATTCCAGCCCCCCAGCTGCATGTCTGGCCTTGCAGAAGCCCCGTTGCAGTGGCCCATGTGGGCAGAGCAGAGTGCTGGGCGGGTGTGAGCTTGTCCTTGTGTTTTGTTCCATGTGGCAGTGCCCAGCGTGCGGCTGTCGGGCGGCAGGAACGGCTGCGAGGGCCGCGTGGAGCTGTATGACGGCAGCTCCTGGGGCACCGTGTGTGACGACCAGTGGGACCTGCGGGATGCCCAGGTGGTGTGCCGCCAGCTGGGCTGTGGCCAGCCCCTGGGTGCCCCACGCAACGCTCGCTTTGGCCCGGGCTCCGGCCGCATCTTCCTGGACGACGTGCAGTGCCGCGGGGACGAGCCCTCCCTCCAGATGTGCCGGCACAACGGCTGGGGCCTGCACAACTGCGGGCACATGGAGGATGCCAGTGTCATCTGTGCAGGTGCGTGCCCAGCACACTCCATCTGAAGGGTTTTGGGCTTCCTCCACTGAAGGCATGCATGCTGACTTCTCTTGGCAGAGCTGGGGCTGAGAGACGAGGTGGCAAAATGCAGATTGAGAGATGGTAGAGTGGGATAGATGGAGCAGGACTGGAAACATGTCAGCCTTGTGTCTGGATGGGGGAAAGGCTGGACAGAACTCCATGCTCTCTTCCCCTTTCCATCCTGTAGCCTGGGTTTTCATGTCCATGTCCACATCCAGGTCCATGTCCACGTCCATCCATTGTTACAATCCAGCTGTATTTGCTGTCCATTTGTTCACTCCCTGTTCTTTGTTGCAGCCACCCAGCCAACCCCTCCTCCTCAAAGGCCGCTCACAACAGGTAAGTCCATGTTGCCCAACTTTGGCCCACTTTTAAAGCCAGCCCCAGCGTGACATGATAAGTGAAGAGAGGTGTCCGACAGGTTTGATCCTGGTCAGTGCAAGGCTGCTATACCCCTAATCCCCTGACCTCTCCAGGCTGCATGAGAGTCCCTCTCAGTGAATGGGCCACATGCCACGCTAGCAAAGAGCATTTCTGCACATCACACACGGTCTTGAGCACTTCTCTCCCCACACAGATTTTGCAGCCCCAAGCAGGCACCTGGACAGGGCACATGTGCCATCTCCATACTGAGTCTTTCCTCAGCCGCTGTCCTCTCCTATTCTTTGGAGTCTGCACCACCACAGACCATGGCCACTGGGACCAAATCTACAAAACAGTAGGGGAGGTGGGGGAGACAGTGGATTTTGACTTCGAGTGACCCCAACGCCTGCCTTGTTCCGTGTGGCAGGGCCCCGCGTGCGGCTGTCGGGCGGCAGGAACGGCTGCGAGGGCCGCGTGGAGCTGTACGACGGCAGCTCCTGGGGCACCGTGTGTGACGACCAGTGGGACCTGCAGGATGCCCAGGTGCTGTGTCGCCAGCTGGGCTGTGGCCAGCCCGTGGGTGCCCCACACAACGCCCGCTTTGGCCCGGGCTCCGGCCGCATCTTCCTGGACGACGTGCAGTGCCGCGGGGACGAGCCCTCCCTCCAGATGTGCCGGCACAATGGCTGGGGCCTGCACAACTGCGGGCACGTGGAGGATGCCAGTGTCATCTGTGCAGGTGCGTGCCCAGCACACTCCATCTGAAGGGTTTTGGGCTTCCTCCACTGAAGGCAGGCATGCTGACTTCTCTTGGCAGAGCTGGGGCTGAGAGACGAGGTGGCAAAAAGCAGATTGAGAGATGGTAGAGTGGGATAGATGGAGCAGGACTGGAAACATGTCAGCCTTGTGTCTGGATGGGGGAAAGGCTGGACAGAACTCCATGCTCTCTTCCCCTTTCCATCCTGTAGCCTGGATTTTCATGTCCATGTCCACATCCATGTCCATTTCCATGTTCACATCCATATCAACCCATTGTTGCTATCCAGCTGTATTTGCTGCCCTTTTGTTCACTCCCTGTTCTTTGTTGCAGCCACCCAGCCAACCCCTCCTCCTCAAAGGCCGCTCACAACAGGTAAGTCCATGTTGCCCAACTTTGGCCCACTTTTAAAGCCAGTCCCAACTTGACATGATAAGTGAAGAGAGGTGTCCAACAGCTTTGATCTTGGTTGGTTGCTATATGCTATATCCCTGCATGGTTGCTATACCCCTAATCCCCTGACCTCTCCAGGCTGCATGAGAGTCCCCTTCCATGCATGGGCCACATGCAATGCTAGCAAAAGGCATTTCTGCACATCACACAGGGTCTTGAGCACTTCTCTCCCCACACAGATTTTGCAGCCCCAAGCAGGCACCTGGACAGGGCACATGTGCCATCTCCATACTCAGAGTCTTTCCTCAGCCGCTGTCCTCTCCTATTCTTTGGAGTCTGCACCACCACAGACCATGGCCACTGGGACCAAATCTACAAAACAGTAGGGGAGGTGGGGGAGACAGTGGATTTTGACTTGGAGTGACCCCAACGCCTGCCTTGTTCTGTGTGGCAGTGCCCCGCGTGCGGCTGTCGGGCGGCAGGAACGGCTGCGAGGGCCGCGTGGAGCTGTACGACGGCAGCTCCTGGGGCACCGTGTGTGACGACCAGTGGGACCTGCGGGATGCCCAGGTGGTGTGCCGCCAGCTGGGCTGTGGCCAGCCCCTGGGTGCCCCACGCAACGCTCGCTTTGGCCCGGGCTCCGGCCGCATCTTCCTGGACGATGTGCAGTGCCGCGGGGACGAGCCCTCCCTCCAGATGTGCCGGCACAACGGCTGGGGCCTGCACAACTGCGGGCACGTGGAGGATGCCAGTGTCATCTGTGCAGGTGCGTGCCCAGCACACTCCATCTGAAGGGTTTGGGGCTTCACCACTGGGGGCAGGCATGCTGACCTCTCTTGGCAGTGCTGGGGCTGAGAGATGAGGTGGCAAAAAGCAGATTGAGAGATGGTAGAGTGGGATAGATGGAGCAGGAGTGGGAGCACGTCAAACTTCTGTCTGGTTGGGGAAATGCTGGACAGAACTTCATGCTCTTTTACTCTTTTAGTGCTACATCCTGGGTTTTCATGTCCATTCCATGTCCATGTCCATGTCCATGTCCATGTCCATGTCCATGTCCATGTCCATGTCAATCCATTGTTACAATCCTGCTGCATTCACTATACATTTGTTCACTTAATGTTCTTTGTTGCAGCCACCCAGCCTACCCCTCCTCCTCAACAGCCACTCACAACAGGTAAGTCCAGCTCACCCAGATTAGGCCCACTTTTAAAGCCAGCCCCAGTCTGGCACTATAAGAGAAGAGGGGTGCCCAACACAGCTCATCCTGGTCAGTGCTATGCTTCTGATATATTGGTTTTTACCGATATCACTGAATGGGACATGCCTTGGCTTTTCTGGCTCCTGCTGCTGAACCAAATAGCAGCAACTGTGGTGTTTTCACCCCAGAGACACTCTGACTTTGTATGAGTCCCAGCTGAGCACGTTGGGGCAAGCCCAGGCATGCTTGAGCTCTGATGGTTCCGGGCTGGAGCTTACTGGTAAAAGAGGGTCACTCCTCAGGCCTCCCTGTGCTGGAGAAACCCTTTAAGGCGATGGTGAAGGAAAGTGTTGGTCCTGATGGAGGGTTTAGTCCAGAGGTTTTATTCTGGGCCACATGGACCATGAATGTAGCAACAGCTCCACAAGGACTCCCAACCCCGTGGTGTGCTCATCCTTTTACCCAGGGGAGAGGGGGAGGGAACACAGGGACCACCAATCCAGGTACAGGGGGAGGAGGCCTTGGGGGAAAGGGACACCTGGATGGGCCAATGGCCCCCAGTGATGGAGAGCATCTTTTGAATCTGCCCTATCACTCGATGCTCCTCTGGAATTTCTGGGTTGATAGACAGTATTCAGCAGGGGTCAGGGGTGGGGGAAAGGAGAGGTGACTGACACGTGGGGAAGGACTGGGGTAACTGAGGCATGCCATGACATCACACCGCAACACTGGTCCCTCTTCCCCTGTCATCTCCAGGCTGCATGAATGTCCCCCTTGGTGAATGGGCCAAATGCAAGGGTAGCAAAAAGCTCTTCTGCACATGAGCCAGGCTCTTGAGCATGTCTGTCCCCAGGGATTGCAATCAGAACACCAGCAGCAAGGCCAGAGGAGGTCACATCTGCCACCTGTATTCCAGTGATGTTTGCTCAGTCACTGCCCTTCCCTGATCTCCCTATATCTGCAACACCCCAGATCAAAGTCACAGAGGCAAAATCTGCAAAACAGTAGGGGAGGTAGTTGGGATTGTGCATGCTGGGTTGGAGGCACACGAACCAATAGCGTGTTCCGTGTGGCAGGGCCCCGCGTGCGGCTGTCGGGCGGCAGGAACGGCTGCGAGGGCCGCGTGGAGCTGTACGACGGCAGCTCCTGGGGCACCGTGTGTGACGACCAGTGGGACCTGCAGGATGCCCAGGTGCTGTGTCGCCAGCTGGGCTGTGGCCAGCCCCTGGGTGCCCCACACAACGCTCGCTTTGGCCCAGGCTCCGGCCGCATCTTCCTGGACGACGTGCAGTGCCGCGGGGACGAGCCCTCCCTCCAGATGTGCCGGCACAACGGCTGGGGTGTGCACAACTGTGGGCACATGGAGGATGCCAGTGTCATCTGTGCAGGTGCGTGCCCAGCACAGCACTCTGGCTCTTTTACATGTCACTCTAAGAGGGTTTTCTGTCAGGCAAGGGCAGAGGTGAGGCTGGGGTCTTCTGCTCCCTGTGGCTGATGCCCATGTCATCCAAAATCCCCATTCTTGCACAGACAGGGAACAGCAGGATCTCCACAATTCCTACTGCTGGCATCCACTGATGGGGGAAAGCTGTGCATTGAGGGATTGTTCTTTAGTAAGGATGGGGCAGGACTGAGGACAGATCAGGCTGGTGTCAGGATGGGGGAAAAGAAGGAAAGAGCTCCACCCTCTCTCCTGGCATTAGGCCTCCAGCTCTGCTTTTCATGGCCATTGCCACTGAACTCATCATCTCCCCAATTTACAGAGACATCCACCCCTCTGGAAATGACCACCATAGCACCAACCCCTGCCACATCCGAGGAGTCCAGCCCAGCACGGCTGGACACCACAACCACAACGGCTTCCACAGCAATGAGCAGCACACCAGGTAACCCTGTCCTCTCTCACTCACTGCTCTCCCCACTGCTCCTGATATCCCTTGCCAGAATTGATTGCCCTGCAGGGAGTCTCCCAGCCCTGGACCTCTCCATTTGGGCTGCCCCAAACTTAAGTGAGAATGCAAACAGAGCATGGGGAAGTGCTGGAAAATAGGGCAGCTGTGCTTTGAGTCCAGGAACTTTACAGCCATTGCTGGTTGAATGAACCTCTGCAGAGGGATTGCCTCCCACTGCAACCAGGAGCATCATGCCCAGGGATAAATCTGCCTTCACCCTTTCAATTCCTGCATGGGTCATACCACAGCTGTCTCCTATACATACTCTGGGGTTTGGCACCCGATCACAAGACATGAGAATATGATCATTTGTAGTGGAGGCAACTTGGTCTCCTATGGAGCTCATGGCCCTCTGTGCCTCACCTGCTGTTCCTGCCTCCCTACCTCCCTGAGATCCTCATTTTATCACTCTGTTCCTCAAGGTGAGGCCATGTTCAGGCCCCAGTTCCTTTCTCATAAACAGCATTTCTCACATGTGTCTCTTCTTCCTTCACGCCCACAGCTCCAGTGGCCACCTCAACACCTCCACCAGGTAATGCTCTGCTGTGGCTCTTCTCTCCTTGCTAATTGTTAGTCTGTCTCCCTGTTGCACATTTCTGTAAATTATTCTTTTGTCTCTATCACAATATTGCTGCAAGTGTGAGTTATCTTTTTCAAGCAAAATATAAAATGGATTTTCATCTTCAAATGTCGCATGTTGTAGCATTTATATTCAGAGGTTGTGCTCACCTTCCTATAAAGATGCTATTAGGATTACCTGTGACAAAAATTATGTCATTCATGCTGGCAGGAACACTAAAGCTTTTTTTTGCAGCCATATTTGTACTTATGACTTTTCACAGCAGCTTGAAATGCTTATTTCAGTCTCAGATCAGAAAATTGCAGTTTTCTAGAAAAAATTGCAACTTATTTACCCTGCAAAGACCTTAGGGGAACAAAGAGAAGCAGCAGAGAAACTGATGAGACACTGTCTGTTGAGGAAGGTGCTTCCATTTCAACTGTCATGGCACCTCCCAGAATTGACCTCAACTCTAAAAAGGGGCAGAAAGCATCCAGGGGTTACCAGCCCAGCCTGAAGAGGGTAGTCTGACACCATGGATGGAAATCCACCCCTGAGGGAATTCCAAATACAACATGAAAGCAAACCTAAAGCAAAAACAAATATTAGTTTTGATTCAGGTCCTATGGACTACCTTTTCATAGCTGTGGATGAGACACATACAGCTCACTTCTGCAGAGGTTACTGTAAGTAAATTCTTTCCCATTTCTTTCTGCAGCACCTTATTTTTGTGGTGGCTCAGTCTCAGATTCCTCTGGGGTGCTGGAGAGTCCCAACTATCCTGGAAATTATCCGAACGATGCTGACTGCGTGTGGGAAATACAAGTAAAGAACAATTTCCGTGTAACGCTCACATTTAGAGATATTATGTAAGTAAAACATTGATTCCCTAGGCAAATATCAGTCAAAACTTACTTGAGAAGTTTGAGATCTTATCTGAAACAACCAACCTTCCCAATTTTAAATATACTTCCAATATCGCCCACAGTTGGAAGACCAGGTCAAAATCTGAATTGATGTTGCATTTTTTTACTCACTATTTTCTGCTAGAGCTGCATAAAAGCCAAATTAAATTTGTGCTGAGAGAACTTTAAAAGCTGAAACACTTTATCACATGTTAGGCAGTGAAATCAGAGTTTCTGAAATGGATTTGACAAAGTGCTGATATTTTTCTACCAGGATGCAAAGCGGGACGTGCCAGCAGGACTACATTGAAGTCTATGATGGACCTCTCCACTCTTCCCCTCTTCTTGGGAGATTCTGTTCTGGTTCCTTTCCCACATACGTGTCCTCTTCAAACATGATGAGTGTTCGCTTCCACAGCGATTCCAGATACTCCTTCAGAGGGTTTCAGGCTCACTACTCCTCCATTCCAGCAGGTCACAACACCAGTAAGTTCCTGGCCAGTGTTTCTCAACAGACAAGCCTATTTATTGCTTTTGTTCGCAAATAAATCTCAGTGTAAATTTAAAGATTGTTGTGGAAATTGAATGCCTGAAATAGAGTGGGTTGGGGTGGAAACTGCGTGACTTCTAAATTCAGAAGAAAACTGCCTCTAATCATTACCAAATTCCTCTTCTACCAGCCATTCAGTGCTTGCCAGACTACATGCACGTAGTGGTCAACAGGGACTACCTCCAGTCTCAAGGCTACTCAGCACAGAGGGTCACCCTGAACGACAATCGCTGCAGACCGACAGTCACCTCACAGGAGGTTGTATTCAACATCCCCTACAGCGGCTGTGGGACAGTACAAGAGGTACACTCCCTGGTTTGGGCACTCAATTGCATGTCTAAGCTTGGCAAGGCTTAGAACTTAGATGGAACGTGACAAAAGCGCGGTTCCTGATTTTTAAATTGCATCGTTAAACAGGAGAACAACGACACAATCAACTACTCCAACACCATCAGGCTCGCATCTTCCGGGTACATAATCAGGAGGAAAAAGAACATCAACTTGCACGTCAGCTGCAAAATGCTGAGGAAGAGCTGGCAGCAGGTGGTGTACACTGCTGAGGACACCGTGGATGTGGACGAGTACCAGTTTGGAAGATACAACATGAACATCACCTTCTACGATTCCCCAGCGTTCCAGCGCCAAGTGCGCAGCTCTCCCTACTACATCGACCTCAACCAAAACCTCTACCTCCAAGCCTGTCTTCACAGCTCAGACCCAAACCTGAAGGTGGTTGTGGACACGTGTGTGGCATCACCCGACCCTCGTGATTTTAACAGGCTGGCCTATTACTTAGTCAGGAATGGGTAAGAGCTTTCTTTAAAGCTGGAAGCACACCTGTCATCCAAATTTATTTTAAATAATACAGCCAATCGGAATGGGGTTAGAACTCGCCATCAACAGACTGTGAAAAGTGGTCTTTGATTTTTTTATTTTTGCGGTATGAGCTTAGGAATAAGAAATTATATTTAAACCTTACTTTCATTTCACTTACTCCATCTTTGTCCTGTGAACAAAATTCGAAGTAGTGGGAGAAAAGTAGATGACACAATGAAAACTGGCAGTCGAAATTGTCATCCTGGGAGTTAAATATTTTAGTAAAACCAGGTCAAACATTAGACTTTATAATTTTTTATGCCTTGTATAACACTGACAGTAATAACAGTCTGTTATTCCCTCTTCGTCACTTAAAGTGTCCTTCTTTTGGAAAAAGAAGAAGAGTTGCCAGCCCTCCAGCTGCTTCATAGTACTTCAAGAAGTTCTATATTTTTTAAGTCCGTACTATGCTACAAAGGTTACATTTTTATCCCACTGCTTTCCTAGTACCTGACTATGATATATTTCAGTTTTAATCCGAATTTTGCAGGAATTCATCATACTAAATTGAATCATTTGAATTTTAACTTTGCAGGAATGCGCATGTGCACATCCGCGAAGACAAATTCCCTTCTTTTGCTCCTTTTCAGGTGTCCTAGAGATTCTTCCTATGCCACGTACTACTCCCCTTCCAGCCACTTTGCTCGGTTCAAGTTTAACGCCTTCGAGTTCATGAGCCGGCACCCGTCGGTGTTCCTGAAGTGCCAGATGCTGGTCTGCAGGCTCGGGGACTACTCCTCCCACTGCTACCGGGGCTGCAGATCCAGGGCCAAGAGAGACACCAGCTCTGCTGAGGAAAAAGTGGATGTGGTGGTTGGGCCCCTTCAGCTCCGAGGAGGGGATGCTCCAAATGGGAAAACCAGGAAAGACGAATAAATTTCTCTCACGTTTGCTCTAGGATGACCAATGGGATTCAAGAAAGCCACAGCTCTGTCGCCTCTCACTGAAATCTGCTTTTGCCAACTTTGCTATAAAAAGGAAGAGATCCACAGCTTGCAAGGTTCTGCTTTCACTAGCGCTTTTAAAAAGTGTGACTTCCCTGCCTGTCCCAAAGGAGAGTTCCTGGTAATAATTTTTAGTGCTATGACTCCTTGAACTGTGCTAATTAGCTCCAGTCTGACTGTGAATTTGAAGGCACTGGGGGATATGGCTTATTGGTGGACTTATCTGTGCTAGTTTAATGGTAGGACTCGATAACCTCAAAGGTCTTTTTTAACCTAAAGGATCCCATGATTCCATGACTGGGAGCAAACTCCCAGCCCTCTTGAGAAATATTTAGTTCCCTCAGTTGTTTTCTGCTCATGAAGTTTACTCAGTTGAGTTGTCATCCCTGCTAATATGAAGCCTGTCCAAATAGTTGAAAGCAATGAATCTGTGAGTTTGCTTATTTCTGACTTTGATCTGAGAGCCATCCTTTAACACTGGAGCTCTTTGTGCCTTGGCCTTCAATAAGCTGAGATCAAACTCCAAAACCTTTCACTCATAGGGCTGGGCTCTTCCAGCAACTGGAATTGTGGCTATACAATATTCTAATTACTCTGAGTATTGCTTTTAGTGCTATACTTCTCATTGAAACAATGATGGGTCTGTGCTTATTTATAAAATGCAGAGATTTCCAAGCTAAAATTAATCTGTTCTGTGAGCAGTGTAATTGATAATCAAAGGAAGGAATATTTACAAAGCAATAAATCTATTCTGTCTCTCAAATTAATGTCTCTGTGCTTAAAATACAAATGTTTTACTGTGTTGAAGAGTGTGGTCTGTTTGATTAAAAATTCCAAGTGATGGTCTGAGCCCCTGCTTCTGAAACACTACACAGGGAACTTCTAAGTATCTTAATATAAAAATTATTTTAATCTATTATAAAATCAAATTATAACTATTGTATTCTATAAATTATATTAAATATGTAATTATAGTAAATATACTATTATAAATATTATAATTATAAATATTTCCATATCTTCCCCCTGCTGCTGATAATTCCCTCCCACCAGTGGTGGGTGCTGTCACCCTCCTGGCACTTGTTGTTTCTGTTCTTGATGGTTTTCCTGCAAGGCTGGCACTGAAGGAGCTGCTTTCACATGGGATAATGCCAGAGCAAAGGTCAGCATCACTCACTGCATTAATGCAGGGCAAACCTTACACATTACGAGCCACCAAAATGCTTCACTGATGACAGTCTCACATGTGCCATTTGTGGGAAGCTGTGATATCTTTATCTACAATAAAGCTGCAATCCTGCAATCTACAATAAATTTTGCTACAATGACTTAGAACAGCTTTGTAATCCTAACACCTCTTACAGGGTTAAGAAACAATTTCAACTTTCATGCTACAAGTTGTTTAGCACAATTATTTTATCATTTTTCTCCTCTTTAATTCTCCTCTCATATCATTCTAAAACCATTTATCTAATGCCTCATAATTTTGTGAGCTGGAGTGAAAATATGAGTGAGGCATAAAGAAATATTTCAAGGTTTATTGAAAGGAAGGAAGATTCATTTGGTGAGAATGGATCATCTCTGGAAAGGAAATGTAAAAATTGGTCTTTTTTGCAACTGGATTTGTGGTTTTACAATATTCTAATTATTTTGAGCATTGATTAATATATTTTCCATTAAGTTTTAACTTCTCTAGATTGAATAACTCCAAATTCAAAATATGCTGAGCTGTTAAAGATGTTTTGTTTGCAGTCTTTAAGGCTGAAACTTAAAGGCTTGTTATATCAATTTTTAGCCTTCCCATTAACACACATCCTAAACCAGGCAAAAACACAAATGTCATCCAAGAGACTGAGTCTCAGCCAGGAGACTTTTCAGCTCTCACCCAAATGTCAGCCAAGAGGCAAAAGATATTTCATGTCTGCTTTCCAGAAGGAAGAGTTTTGTTCAATTTTTATTACTTTTGGTTGCTGATCACAAAATTATTTAATTTTTTTTCCCCTCTGTGGTTGTATGCTTTGTGGTTGTGAGGAGTTTGGCTTCTCAGGACTTACCCAGCCTCTAAGAATGTCTTGTGCACATTTATAAATCAGACTGAAATATGCTGGAAATGCAAACAGCCAAATGCCACATAAACATTTATCACTGAAGCATGAAAACATGAAAAGCAAGACCTGGGATTTCTTGCCTTTCATGTCCTAGCTAAAAAATACAAAGAATTAAAGCCAAAATGTAAGCTAAAATTGTTTATTTGGCCTTTTGATTTGGTTTTTTGTTTGGTTTGTAGGGGATCAGTTACGCCAATCTCCCAGTGAAGGCTGGAGCCTGCAAACACAAGGGTGTTAAGAACCAGGAGAACCTGAAGGACACTTCTTTTAAAGCTCTTTTAAATGAGCTTTCTGGGGGATGCTTATTTTTGTCACCTCCTCTGCCCTCAGACAAGAGACACCAACCATCACTTGGCAGCTTTTTCCTTTGAACAACTGACTTTGGTATTGGGTTATTTTATTTCCTCCTGGTGTGCCTGTCACGACTCAGCCATGTGCTTGTTCACTCAGCACTCAACTCATCATCTCAGCACCAATAACAAATATTTTGCTTGCAGCACCATGAGAAAATCTCTTAGAAGTGTCAGCCCAATGACTGAATCACACCCTGCACTGCTTCTGGCTGGGGTAGTTAATTTTCTTCCTAGCAGGTGGTACACTGCCCTGCTTGGATTTAAGATGAGAATAGTGCTGAGAACACACTGCTGGTTCTGAGCAATTCTCACACTCAGTCAAGGATTTGTCAGCTCCTCACGCTGCCCTGCCAGTGAGGAGGCTGGGGGGCTCAAGATATTTTATTATTATTTTATATTTTATTTTATTTTATTTTATTTTATTTTATTTTATTTTATTTTATTTTATTTTATTTTATTTTATTTTATTTTATTTTATTTTATTTTATATTTTAATTTTCTTTTGTTTTTCCCCTATTCTTTCCCCCATCCCACTGGGAGAGGGGAAGAGCAAAGAGCTGAAGGTGCTCAGAACTCTAACAAACTGCACATCCCTGAAAAACTCTCCTCAAGGTTTCTTTAATTGGAAGAAAGGGATCAAAAACAATTTGATTTAAATGAATGTGTATTTTTTAGTAAATGATTGCATGAAGTCTGTGGGTTCCTGACTTCATGCTGTTCCCAGTGCTACCAAGCCACCTACTTGGCCAGAACTGGGGTTGAAGCAAAGCTCAGAAACAAAGTCCTTGTTTGCTTGTTTGCATGCTGGATTTCCTGTCCTGTTTATCCTTCTATTCTAATTTTGGAGAATGAAGCAGATCATTCATTTCTGTAGTCCTCCTTCCCAGGAAACCGCCACAAAAATATTTATAACCCAGTATAAATAAACAAGATTTTGTTTCTGCATCTCATAGCCAGCAAGCAGATTCAATTGTTCAGTCATTAATAACAAATCCTCGTGTAGATTGAGCTTTCAAAAAGCTAATTAAGGTTTGCAGGGTATGGGTAAGAAACACCATATTTATTGTTTTCATTACTTTCTCCCCATGCTTTCCCATGGAATCCCACAGACATCCATTGACATCAGGCTGAATTCAGCAGCTGAGCACAACCTTCTGCTCCCAGTTCTGCCTCGGGTGTCCTTTAATGCCCAAGTCCCACTGCTTGCACAAAATTCCAATTATATAACTAAAAGAATACACTCTGGAGATCATTTCACTCCACTGACTATTTTATTTTCTTAGTTAACTCCATCAGACTCACCAAGTCACAACCAAGCTTTTTAAACAGGATTGCTCTAGAATCTCCCTGTGGTATTTTTAATTTTTTTGGCTGTTTTTATCTAGATGGCAAAACCTAAGGAGACACTAAAATTCACACAGCAGGTTGTGAATATTAGGAGATCTTCTCTCTCAGACCCAGGACACAAGAAGTCCATTTTAATGAAACTTCTCCTGGCTGAGGAAACTCGTCAGTGACCTGGCTGTGTCACTGGAGTGAGAGTTGTTTCCATTTCCTAGAATAAAACCTGGAGCACCTCTTTTGCCCTGAATCACCTGGTACTCATCCAACAAAATTTTATCTTTTTTTTTTTTTCTGAAATAAGTGGATTAGTCACAGGGTGTAATGTAGACATTAATTGCCTGCTGCTGTTCTAAAGAGCCTGCCAAGTCTCAATGACTGTCACTTTTTTTTTTTTTCCTGTATTTTTCTCATCATTTCAAAGAGGTGGATTCTCTATTTCCTCCCAGTGACTGGCTAGTGATGTTGAGATGTTTTGGAAGAATTTAGTATTAATTACCACCTTCTGTTGCTAATCTTGGTTCAAGCAGGGCTTTGTTGCACAAGATACGAAAATCAAGTTGTGTTCATGTGAGGGCTCTGTGCCTCCATGCAAAGGTGTGTATTTTCCAACCTCAGCAATTCCATGACTCTGTTTGGCAAAGCCAAACCTTCTATCCCAAATGCTGGATGCTGATATCCCCAATTCAGGCTCAGAAACCCAAAGGTGTGGCCCCAGCTGCAGAACCTGCTGCTTCAGTTTCCCTTGGAGGTCCCACGCAGTGTTGGTTTGAGAGCAGCACTACGAGCAAGCAGAGTAAACACTTGATCTGAGCTTGCCAGCCTGAGACAAGCCCTCTTTGTTCCAGAAGTTGACTGGATTTTGCTGAGGAATGCATTGTTGGGGAAGACAAGAGGGCTGCTCCCTGCCAGCACCGCAAGGATTCATCCGGCCTCACAGGAGGTGCTGCCCAAAGGCACAGCTGGGGTGACAGAAATCCAGCTGGAAATTAACTGTTTGAAACACAGGCTAGAATTTGGACAGTCTTGAGAGGTTTCTGGAATTGCATTTTGGGAAAAAAATTATAAAAAAAAATAGCATTTTGTTTAATGTTGATAAGGCAGTCCACTGCCCTGATAATGTTTTTTCTCCCTGGCTCCTCTTGGGCCAGTGGCTGCTGTGGGCTGTCCAAGGGGAGGGGTTAACCACTGCTCCCACAAAAGAGAAAGTCTTCAAACAATTATTAAGGCACTCAAAAATGAAGCTATTAGAAAGGAACTCCTGCAAAAAAAATTACTGAAACATTTTAGAAGTTACAAGTATCTCCACTCTATGAAATTACATTGGCTATCACTGCTCTCTCAGTTTCTTGCCTTCCACAACATTTCCTCTGTAGTATCAAACCCTGTCAAATCAAATCCTTTGTTTTTACTTTTGCTTACCTTGGATTTTAATTTTAGTGACCACATTGTTTGATTTATATAACCTTTTTACTATTAACACTTTAAAAATTCATATTTCCCCTATAGTCATAAACAAATGCATTTCAACACTGGTCTGACTTCTGTTGTAGACCTGTGTAATCATCCTGGACTAAGGTGTATTAATCTGCTTCTTATTGTTTCAACAATACCTTCAGCACCATGTGCAATACCCCATTTCCTTGCTAGATGTAGTTGTAACTGCAGTGACTCAAACTCTACCAAGAAGTGACTGATTTTATCATTCACAGCTGGCGCAGGATCTGAAGGAAAAGGTAAACTTCGTAGATTTGTATAATTGCATTTAATATCATGCTCTGATGTTTCAGAGCTGAATTTGTACAGAGCAGAACACTGGAGGCATTCAATGCTCTTACAGGCACGACCCAGAAGAGCCTGCTTCAAGAGCATGGTCCAACTTGCATAAATCTCTGATTCTGTCCTTCCATGAAGCATTCAGGTTCAGGGAAATTCTCTTTTGCCTTTCAAATAAATCTCTGTGAGGGTGGTGAATGGGTGGAACCAGTGCTAAAGGCAGGCTGAAATATTTTGCAAAAGAGCCTGGGGGAAAATCTGTGGTGATTTCTGGGATTAAAGTGATACAGCAGCTGTCTGCAGCCAGCAGGATTGTGGACATGCTGCATCACCTTCAGGAGATGTGATTTTTGCTCACAGCCCAAGAAAAAATGTCATGGATGATGTGCAGTGCAGGGGGGATGAGAAATACCTGTGGGGGTGTTCTCACAAGGGGTGGTGTGGAGAGAAGTGTGACAGCCACTGTGATGCCAGTGCCATTTGCTTGTGTACAATACCTTTGCTTGCTCAAGAGGAACCACAGCGAATTTTTAATTTTGTCCAATTGAAACGTGCTCCTCAACTATAAAACACATTTCTCCACAGCATTATGCCTCTCTTAATACCCACATTGTCACCAAATCTCTGTCCTGTGCAGTGTTTCCCTCTTTTTTTCTTGATTTTTAACTCATATTTGACATGGCAAACTTCCGTCCAACTAAGATTCAAAATCTTTTAGAGCATTTTAAGCAGTGTCACTCAGAGCCCATCCTGTTACATAACTACTACACTTTTTAGTCACCTGTAACCTCCTTAAACCAACTCTATTTGCTCTCTACCAAGGCTTGGGAGGAGCAACAAAATCAGTCCCGAGGCACATTCTGCCCTCACAGAACCAACAAACTTTCACACAGGAGACTTTTCCTGAACTTCAAGTCCTAATCCCTCATATCTCACCTTGACAAAGCTTTTATTGAGCACCCGAGGATCATTTATTTGAGCAAGATAACCAGGAAAAACCAAATGCAAAGGTTCAGAGTCACAATTCCTTTGCAGTTTAGGGGCAGAAAGAAATAAAAAGGAGCCAGAGCTGTGTCACATTCCTCTGAAGGTGATGCCATGACCTTCTGGCCCTTCTTGGTCCTTACCCAAATTTAACCTAGACAGCTTTTATAAATGTCTGCCTGATGGTAAAAAAAGTTCAGAGTCTCGTTCTCCACTGATTTTTCAAGGCAAGGGCAGTCAGCTCTTAATTAATTATCCAGTTGTTGGACACTCCATGAAACAAAACTGGTTTTACAAAAAAGGGGAAGTGTTATTATAGAATCACAGAATATCTTGATTTGGACACAATCCATGATGTTTGAGTCCAGCTCCCTGCTTCTCAAAAGGGCTACCTACAATTAAATCACATGGTTTATAATGTTGTCCAGGCACTTCTTGACCCCTGGCAGGTTTTGTGCTGTCAGCAGAGGAGCTGTTCCAGTGTCCAATCACCCTCTAGGTGAAGAACCTCTTAAAAAAATACAGTTAATTTTACAGAACCTGTAATTGCTAAAATGTATATTTTGTCTATTTCCTCCTCTGACAGTTTCTATGAGAACTGAAATACCTGGCACTTTCATATTTATTCAACCATTCCTATCTTGACAAAAAATTCCCTACCATTAAAAACTTGCTCTTTAAATTACTACTGATTTGTACCTTACCTAGTTTCTTCAGTAGCTTATGCATGAGGAAAAAACTTAAAATACAGTGTATTTTGACCACAGTGAAAGCTGTAATTCTGATTTATATGAGTTTCCATGAGGCTAACCATAGATTTTTAATATTTAAGCAGATTTAATATATGAAATGTAAATATAAATCTGATTTGCCACAGGACTGAAAGGATGTGACCTTTTGAGTGTGAAGAACCTCTTCAGTGGATCAGGTTGTTAAAGGTTTCAAGTCTTAAAAAAGGAAAGATGTTGCATAAAACAGCATTTTTAATATTATCTGTTATCTGGATTTACCTCACACAAAAAAAAAAAACCTAAGAGAATTTTTTGTACTTCCTAATGAAACTCAAAGGCCCTTGAGTGCTATTAAAATGCAAGGAAAAAAGAAAACGTAGTTATAAGGAAATCATGGTTACATTGTGCTGCTTTGAATTGATTAACCTCATGTCTTGGTCACCCTTGTCTCAATGAGTTGAGCCTTGATTTTGCTCTATTAATTTAAATACTTAATTGTAAATATATCAATAAATACCCACCATAATTTGTCTAGCACAGGTAATTTATTTAATTATGACTAATTTCATAACTACTACTCAGCTGGGAATAAATCACTTTAACTTGGGCAGCCTACAGAGTCTTTTTCTTCCTCTCTGCACAGGCAGTGAGCTACACTGCACACTTCATGATTTAATAATTACATTTTAAAAACTGAAATTAATTTTAAAGGAAACAGTAGTGACAGCTCAGTCCCTGGCACCCCAAGGCCACTCCCGTGTTTGTGATGACAAATGTTCCCAGGGTGCTGGAGAAGGTCACCAGCCCTGATGTGACCCTGCCCCCGGCACTGCTGAGGTCAAAGGGATTTGCTGGAAGCTGAGGAAAGCTCTCCATTAAAACCATTGTCCACAGGACAGTGGAAAGCAGGAAAAGCTGCAGGAATGCAGCAGGTGCCAAGACAAGCAGGGTGTGTTGACAGAGAGCCTTAGTGGGTAACAGGATGGAATGACCTCTCCTGCCATGTGTGGGGCCAAGGTCACTGGAACCCCTCGACTTCAGCACAGCCTTCACCCCTGACAAAGATTTTCCCTCACTGAGGCTTCCAGAGGCTGATGTGACATCCTTATCCCAAGGGAATTCTCCTCTGGGACTGGGCAGCTGGACCCAGCACTCAATACTCAGTTTTGTCCAAACACAGTGGCTTCAAACCTAAAGTTTTCTTTTTACTATAAGTTCACCATAAATACAGGCAAGCACTTTGCAGGTTATGTTATTGAGGATGTGGTTTACTTCAGCTGGGATTCGCCTTTTCTCTAATCATTCCTCAAAAACACATTTCACTTCAGAACTTATTGGACTTTGGTGGAAAGGCTGTCAGAGAGAAAACATGGCCTGTTCCAGCACTCGTGTGGCCAGCAGGACCAGGACAGTGCTGTCCCCTGTGCCAGCACTGCTGAGGCACCTCAGACCTTGGATCACCTTTGGGATAACAAAGACATTGAGAGGCTGGAGTGTGTCCAGGGAAGGGCACAGAATTGGGGAAGGGGCTGGTGCAGAATTGAGTTTGGCACTGGGAACACTTCAGTGTGGCAAGACACTGGACATGGCCCGCCCCAGATTGTTGGGAATACAGTGGGTTCAGCAAAAACCAGGATTTACCACATAAGAAAACTTTTCAGGAGTGCAGTATGATGCTGAAAGGAATGACAAATGCATTGCTATAGCACGGGAAAAAGCTGTGAGTTCACACACATCAGTGATTTTTCTTTTTCCCCAGGAAATGAGAAATACAAATAAATACACATACAGGAGAAGGGCATTCAGCCCTAGTTTATTACTTCAAAACCCCTTTAGTGGAATTCCTTACAAATGTGCGTACTTTTAAAGGGATTTTCTCAGGTGGAGTGTCTTTATGGGAGCCACATCAGCTCTGGGGTGTCTGAGCATCTTCTCCAGCCCTGTCCTCTCTTCCCAAGGAGAGGGCCCCGCTGCCCTCCAGTGGCAGCAGCCACCAGAAAAGCTGTTCATTTCCCTCTGCTTTTAGCCCCTTTAGGCCCAGATACTGAGAGAAATTATAACTCTAAATAAAGTTATTTCCAGGGAGGAGAAAATGTGCCAGCGCAGCAAAACTTCTCTCTGTGAAGAAAGATTTACGCTGAACCTCTCCAGCCCAAAGCTGTTTCACTACACACCCTGTTTGTTTCCTTGGAGCAGATTTTGATAGATTTCTTTAAGGTGTTCTGGGGAACAGCTTTGTCCTTCCAAGACCACAAAGGTCAGCCCTACTGTCATCACTGCTGGTTCTTGGCACGCAGGATTTACCCTCTGCATGACCTCCTTGGGTCCTTACCTGTTTCGTAAAGCAGACAGAGGAATGCTGAAAAAGCAAATCTTGATGATTCTTAATAACTAAAGATTTTTGCATTCAGCCATGTTCCTTCCATGTCACCTTCTATCCCTATATCAGGGCTCCAAACAGAGCTGTACTGTGCCATGAAAATAAGAAAAGCGTTCATGAACAAAAAAATTATGTTCCTTTTTAATTCAGGTAAGAAAATTCTACTTTGATTTTCTACTCTCTGTAGCTGAGTCCCTTCTCCCTGACAGGACAAAATGAGGCAGAGCTGGAGGCATCCTTTAGGACATCAGAGGCCATGGTGGTGTTGCCACCATCACCTCATGCCAGGGAGAAGACTGGAAGCTCCTTTCTTGCTCTGGGGGCTGCAAGTCAGAGAGAGAACTGCAGACCAGAAACAGGCTGGAGGGACCTTCTCCCAGGTTGAAGAGAAGTAAGAAAAATAGAAAAAAACTGCTTCTTACATGAGTAATTTTGGCAAAAAAAGAGAAAATTTGTTTGGGGCTTGCCTGACACTTTTACGATGCTAATCTTTTGGCACAATCCTCACACCAATTAATCTTGTTGATATGGTTGTAAATTGGAAAACCTCTTAATGGGTGGCATGAGAATCCTTACCAAACAGCCTAATCTCCAAAAGTACATCACTGCTTCCTGGAACAGCCACACCATCAACACAGGGCCACAAAGGTGCCCGGGGAGTGTTTGGGAAGATCTTGGTGGCCAGTCCGGAACAGCTCCCTGAGCTGGATCTCCTCATCCGGATGTCTGGATGTACCTGTGAAAGGAAAATCCTCACTAAATCACTTCCTTGGCATCGGTCTGGAAGCTCAGGGAGAGGGATCAGGTTGCACAGACCAGAACCCACTGGGTATAAATCATGCAGCTGTGCTGGGCTAGAGCAGACCACCCCCAACAACCATGGACCTGCACGTGCGTCTCACCTGGCTGCTTCTGCTGAGCACCACTCTCCTGGCTGAACCAGGTACCGCCTTGAAAATCTTTTTGATTTTACAGAAATGTTACTGAATTATTTCTGAAATGTCACAGAATTATTTACTAATGCAGGCTGGCTTGGTGGGAGGTGGTGGCAAAGATTCTCCTCGAATATTGCTGATGATTTTTTGTAGAATTGACAGTTTGTCTTCTACTTCAAAGATTCAGTCCAAATCCATAGGTTGTATTTCAAAATACATATATTTCAAAATGTATGCATTTTAAAATTTATGCATTTCAAAATACATAATACAATGTACATAATATATGTAATATTATATGAATATACTGTATTTCAAAATATAACCTATGAGGGTTACAGACTGAAGAAGGCTGAAGAATATTCCTTTGTTTCTTTTCCATGAGGAAAATAGCTTGTGGGAGTTGTTTTCTAAATGTTCTTCATCTAATATTCTAGTTTTAATTAAAATTATTCTATACTGTCTTTTTTAAAATGTAGAGAAAGAGGGGCAAAGAAACACAGAGCAGTCTGCCAGTCTGCCATATTTCCCAGGTGGAAATGTGCTTTGCATGGCATGTTCCTTCAAACTTATAATCTTGCTAGCTTGAATGAGATAATTTTACCTTTATTTATCACCATAGGCACCATGAAAAAAATCTTGCCAATCCCTTACAAAAAGAGGTAATTTCACAGAGAGATTAAGGACTGGCTGCACTGAATTATTTTAAGAAAATTATTTACAAAACAAGAGTATGATGTGTTACTTCAGAGCTAATAAGTTTCCTTCTCTGCCACAGCAAGTGGAGCTTGGTGGAACCAGCTAGACACTGACCTAAGCTCAATATGGAACAAATTTGCCGAGTGGATTAAAGAAAAATTGGAGCAGAAAGGTAAGAGATGTGCCCCTGAGTGTGAGCACACGTGGCAGATGGGCAGAGTTCTGGGTGAGCTGTGCCCCAGCAGCACAGCCAGCCATACCCCACCAGGCTAGATCAGGCCCTGCAGGCAGCAGAGCCACGGGGATTCAGATTTAGGCATCAGAAGTTTAGCTATAAATCAACAAATTGCGATTTACCTGTCAACTTTTGCTTTAGTTCCACCACAACCACAGCTGAGACTGGAATCTGGAGGGCACCGATGCGCCGGGAGGGTTGAAGTTTTTCATGATGGAAAATGGGGCACAGTCTGTGATGATTATTTCAATATGAACAGTGCCAACGTTGTGTGCAGACAACTTCACTGTGGCCAAGCTGTCTCTGTCCTGGGACTGTCTTACTTTGGCCTCAGTGGAAAAGTTATCCAGTTGGATGATGTGCAGTGTAGAGGAACTGAATCCCACCTTTGGGACTGCCGGCATGCCGGCTGGGGCAAGCACAACTGTGGACTCAATGAGGATGTTGGTGTCATCTGCTCAGGTAAAGATAAAAACAATAATGAAAATAAAATGTGGTAATAAGAAAAAACCTTCTTGGACTATGCTGTTCATCATAAACACAAGAAACATCAGGGCAGAGCTTGGAAATCAGGCCAGGGCTGAGAAGTGGAGGTGGGGTGCTTCTTCTGTTTAAGTCTGAGTGATTTAGGAGCAAAAGGATGCTTTGCACAGAATAACAACATTGGACTGCAAGCCCTGGGTATGAAAACAGTGAA
Organism: Passer domesticus; assembly: GCF_036417665.1. Classification (NCBI taxonomy): domain Eukaryota; kingdom Metazoa; phylum Chordata; class Aves; order Passeriformes; family Passeridae; genus Passer; species Passer domesticus. The sequence goes on from NC_087481.1 coordinate 54,472,815, forward strand.
AAGCAGGTAGTTCAGGACCACTTTAGTCAACGTCTTACAGCCAACCCCCAAGATAACAAAGGCAAAGAGTAAGGAGAAAATAGAGGCCACCTAGTCATGAATCAGGCACGTATGAGTGGAAACAAAAATAATTCTTGCCATAAATATATAATATAAATAACTGCCCAATAAAGTAAATTCTTGCTTTTTTTTGCTGTTCACAGATGCAATGCAATCCACGGTTGCACCGACAGGTAAGGGTGAGCTTTTGGGACAGGAATCCCAAAATCAGCACTGTAAAGGGTCTCCCCAGTGCTCAGAGTCTAATTTTTAACTTAAAAAATCATGTTACAGCTCCTTGGCAGACAGTTTTCTACAAAGGCATGCTCTGAATTACAAGTTATTGCTCCAAACTACTCTTTATTCACCCACTGCAACATTATTTCTTTATATTTTCATTATTTCTTTGTATTGCTAGTACAAACTTTATTTGCCACTTACCTACTAATAATTAATGAAAACATGAGACAAGTCTTTAACTCCAAGTCTAAGTTTCTGATTCCAAATTTTTGCTGAAATAATCATAACACCCTGGAAACCTTAATGTACAAATTCTACTAATGTTTCTTGGGATTTCTAGGTGTTAATTATGCTCTTCATAATCCACAGTCACAGAAGAGTAGGAGTTTTCTACTATAGAGAACCATAGAATCATATGTTTTATTATATGTAACAGAAATGAAAAGCTGGTTCCCAAAACCATTTATTCTTAAGGTTTTAACAAAGCAACAACTATGACAATGTCACAGAACCCCTGACTTCTGCTGGCAAAGGCAAGGTTAAAAAACAATCTGCAAGTGTCATGTGTGGAAATTTTGAGCAGCAGATGGGGTTTGTTTAAAGCAGGCAGGAGGAACACAAGTGTCCCAAATTCACTTACAATAACTACTCTAAGATGCTGTTCTGAGCCACATGACCAAAAGTTCAAGTCCAGGGATCTTTCATTCCCATGAAACCCAAACCCCTGCAATGTCTCTGGAGGTTCCTCCCCAGCACAGACTGAGACTCCTCCAGAGACCATGGTAACCCTCAGGGAAGGTGAGGCACACTTGGGGGCTGGAAGACACTCCCAAAGCACAAAATAAATCTCATGTTTTATTCTCCCTCACAAGAGCTCCTTTGCACCTTTCCAAATGATTATTGCACCTCTGGGAGTGAAGCAATGCAGTCAGGAACAACACAAAGACCTTTGTTAATAAATATTAAATGAGGTGAAAGTGATTTTTTTGCCATCAAAAATAAAAGGCTAGGCAATGACTCATTGTCCCACAAAGCCCAAATTTATTTACCTTCATCAAGACTTTCATCCACGTGTTCACTCCTGATTGCTGCCAATCTCTCTCTGTTTTGTATTTCCTCAATTAGCCCCAGATGTGTCTTCTGCACCCGCTGCTGTCACAGATGAAGTGACCACATTAGTTCCTGATCCTGAGATCCCAGCCACAGCTGGTGAAGGTAAGGACAGCCATTTCACATGTGCTTTTTAAAACAAACACTCTGTTAATTTAGGGGTTTCAGCTGAACCATGGAAATCTGTAAATATTCATAGCAGACAATATAGTTGTCCTTAGTTCCTCTTTTGTGAAGGAGCAATCCCCCAACATCATCTTCACTTGAAAAATACCAGCCTGTCAGGCAGGGATACATGCACTTACTGATTAATACCTCTGAGTTATAGTTTTAAAGAACACAATTACAAATTTGCAAAAGGAAAACTGTCCAGATGATTGTAATTCTGTGCATATATAATTAACAAAATCCTGGAAACATTAAGGACCACAGACTGGCATTTGCACTCATTTCTCTCAGATGGGGAGTGAGTTTCTCCAGTTATTTAGCAGACTGGTAACTGTGGAATGGTTTAGGTTGGAAGGGACCCTAAAAATCACTTGGATCCAACCCTCTCCCATGGGCAGGGACACCACCCACTAGATCAGTATTTTTACTAAACCTGAGACCTAAATCAAGTCTCAAGTTCTTGAAATCACTCTTAAGCTTTTAATTGCTGCTTGCAGCCATTTCATTTCTGACTTTTTCAACCTCCCTCCCTTTCCACCACCACCACAAAGGAGATCAGGACATCAGAAATCCTGATTACACCTCAGGCAGGTAAAGGGCATTTGCACAACATGCAGCATGTCAGAAAAACGTGGTTGGGACAGGACTTTGGTGGAGAAGCCAAAACATGCTGCAAAACCAGCGTCTCTCAGTGCAGCTGATGTTTGTCCATGAATTTGGCCACCCTGGCTCTGAGCTGGTGCCACCAGGCAGGTGGGAGCTGTGAGTGCTGCGAGGATGGGGCACATTTTGAACCCACACCATGGAACCTGAAGGCATTTCAATCCATCAGGAGCTGATTCCAGCCTTTCCTGAGCGCTCCTTCCCTCTTGTTTCCACGTTTCTTCCTCACAGCCCCTGCAAACACTTCAGAACCAAATTTGTTGCCTGCTGCACTTGAAGCAGACATGACAACCACAGCTGCAGAAATCCTTTCCACACTGGCTGAAGGTAAAATGCAGACACAATGCCATAAAATCTAATAGTAGTGCTTGAGTTTGGTTAAAACAGATTACACTGATAGGATTAAAGTAAATTAATGAACCTCAAGATCAGTCAACTGCAAGCTCATTTTCTCAGTGAAGAAGAAAAGGCTGGGGAGAGAGGCTGAACCAAGCAGTGATTAAATGATGGGAAAAAATAAACCCAAGACACCTCCCTTAAATTACAAGGTATCCCAGAAAAAATAGGCTCTACCACTGTTATATCTAAGTCCTGATTTCCTATAAACAGGAAATGCTGTAGGTCTTAGAGGAAAAGTATATAGTTAAAATGCAGACAATATTTAATTTCACCTTTTCATTCTGTATTAAGTAATACAGCATTATTATATAGGCTGATATGCTATGGGTCTTGGGGGAAAAAATATACATTTAAAATGGACACAATATTTAATTTCATCTTTTCTCACAGCATCAGTCTCCCCTACTGCTGGACCTGCAGATGTAACCACAAGTAAGTAAAATAGCATTACTCTGGTGTACATGCTATCAGTCTTTAAGGGAAAAAAAATATATATTTAATGTGCACACAATATTTAATTTCACCTTTTCTTTCTCACAGCAACAGTCTCTCCTAGTACTACATCAGCAGACATTACCACTAGGAAGTGATACAGTTTTACTCTGGATTACATACTACAAGTTTCAAAGCAAAAACCATACACTTAATATTTAATTTCACCTTTTCTTTCTCACAGCGTCAGTCTCTCCTACTGCTGGACCTGCAGATGTAACCACAAGTAAGTAAAATAGCATGACTGTGGTGTACATGCTATCAGTCATTAGGGGAAAAATATTTAAAATGCATATAAAATTTAATTTCACCTTTTCTTTCTCACAGCAACAGTCTCTTCCACTGCTGAGCCTGCAGACACAACCACAAGTAAGTAAAATAGCATTACTATGGCATACATTCTATCAGTTCTGAGGAAGAAAATTATATATTTAACGTGCACACAATATTTAATTTCACCTTTCATTTCTTACAGCAACAGTCTCTCCTAGTACTACACCAGCAGACATTACCACTAGTAAGTGATACAGCATTACTCTGCATTGTATGCAACAAGTTTCAGAGCAAAAAACATACACGTAATATTTAATGTCACTTTTTCTTTCTCACAGCAACAGTCTCTCCTACTGCTGGACCTGCAGATGTGACCACAAGTAAGTAAAATAGCATTGCTGTGGTGTACATGCTATCAGTCATTAGGGAAAAAAAACACATTTAAAATACATATAAAATTTAATTTCACCTTTTATTTCCTACAGCAACAGTCTCTCCTAGTACTACACCAGCAGACATTACCACTAGTAAGTGATACAGTTTTACTCTGGATTACTTGCTACAAGTTTCAGGGCAAAAAAACCATACACTTAATATTTAATTTCACTTTTTCTTTCTCACAGCAACAGTCTCTCCTACTGCTGGACCTGCAGATGTGACCACAAGTAAGTAAAATAACATTACTGTGGTGTACATGCTATCAGTCATTAGGGGAAAAAACCATTTAAAATGCATATAAAATTTAATTTCACCCTTTCTTTTTCACAGCAACAGTCTCTCCTACTGCTGGACCTGCAGACACAACCACAAGTAAGTAAAATAGCATTACTCTGGCATACATTCTACCAGTTCTGAGGAAAAAAATTATATATTTAACGTGCACACAATATTTAATTTCACCTTTTATTTCCTACAGCAACAGTCTCTCCTAGTACTACATCAGCAGACATTACCACTAGTAAGTGATACAGTTTTACTCTGGATTAGTTGCTACGAGTTTCAGAGCAAAAAACATACACGTAATATTTAATGTCACTTTTTCTTTCTCACAGCATCTGTCTCTCCTACTACTGAGTCTGCAGATGTAACCACAAGTAAGTAAAATAGCATTACTGTGGTGTACATGTTATCTTGAGGAAAAAAATATACATTTAACATGTACATAAAATTTAATTTCACCTTTTCTTTTTCACAGCAACAGTCTCCCCTACTGCTGGACCTGCAGATGAAACCACAAGTAAGTAAAATAGCATTGCTGTGGCATATATACTATCAGTCTTTAGGGGAAAAAAACACATTTAAAATACATATAGAATTTAATTTCACCTTTTCTTTCTCACAGCAACAGTCTCTCCTAGTACTACACCAGCAGACATTACCACTAGTAAGTGATACAGTTTTACTCTGGATTGCATGCTACAAGTTTCAGGGCAAAAAAAACATACACTTAATATTTAATTTCACTTTTTCTTTCTCACAGCAACAGTCTCTCCTACTACTGAGCCTGCAGATGAAACCACAAGTAAGTAAAATAGCATTACTGTGGTGTACATGCTACCAGTCTTTAGGGGAAAAAAAAACATTTAAAATGCATATAAAATTTAATTTCACCCTTTCATTATCGCAGCAACAGTCTCCCCTACTGCTGAGCCTGCAGACACAACCACAAGTAAGTAAAAACATTACTGTGGCGTACATTCTATCAGTCCTGAGGAAAAATTTGTATATTTAACGTGCACACAACATTTAATTTCACCTTTTTTTTTCCTCACAGCAACAGTCTCTCCTAGTACTACACCAGCAGACATTACCACTAGTAAGTGATACAGTTTTGCTCTGGATTACATACTACAAGTTTCAGAGCAAAAAACATACACTTAATATATAATTTCACCTTTTCTTTCTCACAGCAACAGTCTCTCCTACTACTGAGCCTGCAGATGAAACCACAAGTAAGTAAAATAGCATTACTGTGGTGTACATGCTATCAGTCTTTAGAGGAAAAAACATTTAAAATGCATATAAAATTTAATTTCACCTTTTATTTCCTACAGCAACAGTCTCTCCTAGTACTACACCAGCAGACATTACCACTAGTAAGTGATACAGTTTTACTCTGGATTGCATGCTACAAGTTTCAGAGCAAAAACCATACACTTAATATTTAATTTCACCTTTTCTTTCTCACAGCGTCAGTCTCTCCTAGTACTACACCAGCAGACATTACCGCTAGTAAGTGATATAGTTTTACTATGGATTATTTGCTACAAGTTTCAGAGCAAAAAAAACCCATACATTTAATATTTAATTTCACTTTTTCTTTCTCACAGCATCAGTCTCTCCTAGTACTGCACCAGCAGACATTACCCCTGGTAAGTAATAAAAAGTAACTATGGCCTACATGCTATGGGTGTCAGGGGAAAAAATACATTTAACATGCATTTAATATTTAAATTAATCTTTTCTTTCCCACAGCAGCAGCATCCACTGCTGCAGCAGCAGACACTGCCACCTGTAAGCAATGCAGGGCTGCTCTGCTTTACTTGTTTAGCTGTCTGCCACGCTCTGACCATGGGCTGACTGCTTCCCTGCCTCCATAATAATACAATCTCATCAATTACAATTGGAGATAATCACAACTGCCTTCCCTTTGGCTTCCAGATACAATAAAGGAGCAAAAGGGGAAACAGAGAAACTCTGGCCCTGATGAAAGCACTGGGATGGGGCAGACACCCTACATCAGTATAAACCCAGATTTGCACTTGCTCATCCCACTCCCAGAAAATCAGCCTTCCTGCACCTCCCAGAGCTGCATCCCAACCCCTGCACACTCTGGGATGTATTTGCCATGGGAATGGGCAGCTTCAGTGCCCACCAAGGCACCCCCAGCCCTCACCAGCACACGGCACTGGGCGGGCACTGAATGTTAGGAACTTTATCCCAGCCCCAACGTGGTGTCTAGCAAAGAGCCCCAGAGCTGTGCCATGGTCAGAGGCAGCACAGGGATGTGCTTTCCTCTCACTCTGGAACACTGTCCAGCCCTCAAGTGAGAGCTTGAGTCTCCCGAGGTTTGGGTATCTCTCACCTGCCCAGCTCTGGGAAAGCAGCTTTTAACCTGCAGTTTTGTTTCCTCTCATGTCTCTGACCAGCCCCTGCAGAAGACACAACACCTGGAGCAGCAGGTGTGTATGACTTCAGTATATTGGTCAGAATTTCAGGCTCAAGCATGAGCTTGAGTAAAATCCTGCTCCACTCCCCCTTGACAGCCCTGGCTTTGCCCACACAATAATGGATCAGGCACTGAAGTGTGGTTTTGTTTTCTCTTTGACAGTCACAACTGAGCCCACAACGGCTGAAACCCCAGGTATTTCTTTCTGTTCATTTCTGCAGCTGTGGTGAGCACTGTACTGTATTTCATGAGAGTCATCCATGTATCAGAACACAGACAATGTTTAACTTCCTCTTTTCTCTTCTCACAGAGCCAAGTTCACCTGATGCATCAGTCCCTCCACCTCCTGAAACAACAGCCATTGCCACAAGTAAATGAAGCAGATTTATCCTGGTTTATGCCCTTAATTCCCTACCAAAGCTGGGGTCTGATGATGTGCTGGCAAGGCTCCCTGTCTCCATGCATCATCTCATGGAATTAATATTGAAATTTAGGGATAATTTTTTTGGCTTCCCACAAATCGTGGGACCTGAATTTTTGGTATTGATGTGGGAGGAATACCTGCTCTGCTGCAAGCTCTAAGGAACTGGAATTCACTGGGGCAGACACACCACATCAATATAAATTCAGATTTCCCCTAGATCACCTCACCCCTACAAAGCCAGCCCCCCTGCACTTCCAAACTGCATCCCCACTGGAAGCTGAGTCAGTGGGAACCCTTTTGACATATTCATATTCATTTGCTTTGAACCTGAGTTTTCCACAGTGGGCTTTGTCTTTTGAAAAAACTGAATTGCAAATTCTGCTCACTAGTTGATAACATTCTGCCTCAGCTGCCCACAGAGCAGACCCAGGGTGTCTTTTAGAGTCTGGCCATAGCAGCTACTCTGATAAAATGTACTTGGCTGCTTTGGTAAAACACACAAGAAACTGAACTTCAGGTGCAAAGCAGACATTTGAACATGGGGTTATTGCCTCACACAGAGAGATAAACAGAATTAAATCCCATTAATGCCAGTAATATGTCACTTTTAGTACTTGAGCCCCCACACTTTCCTTGATATGAAACCTTTGTCAATTCTATTCCTCAGAACTGTTGCTAATAATATTTCCTAGTCCTAACGTGCTCTGCTCATTACAATGTTTATTAACTGATGGCATAAAGCACATGTCTTCCTCAATCAGCTCACTTTTTAACCTTTTCTATTTTCATTAAAAGCCATTCCAAAGACAAACGCAGCAACTACAGGCTCAGGTAAGATATCTGATTCTTCCTTTTAATGACTTCTTTTCCTAAGGGCACCCTGGGTAAGAGATGTGAGCTGGGAAGGGCTGGCAGTCCAGTGGCAGAGGGGATCTGAGTGCAGGGGGAGTGGGAGAGGCTGGATGCAGGCAGAGAGATTGGGAATGCCACAGCTCAGCCAGGGTTCACACACTGCTTATGCAGAGCTGGCAGCAGAGCCATCCTCAGTGGTGAGTGCCAAGGGCATGAGCTGGCCCAGGTCTGCATCATTTATGGTCAAAAACCACTTGAAATGTCCTCCCATAGCCTGCCAGCTGCTGCCCACCCAGTGCCTGTGCTCTGGAGGGCTCACAGGCAGGGACACCTCCTGATCCTGGCAAATTCCCCCTCTTCCAGGAGAGAACAACACCAAAGAGTTACCTCGGGGTTAGTTGTTAGTTGTAGGAGGGAGAAATGAGCTTTTAACAGAACATCACCAAAGAGAGAGAAATTCATTTCCGCCCCACTCAGCTGCCATTCCAGGCCCACATTTAAATTTGCAAAGCAGGCCAGTATTTAATACCTGCTGCATTTTGCTCTGTGTTTACCTCTGGTTTCTCAACATCCAATTCCTCCCCTGCAGCAGGGCTCATTCCTGTGCCTCACTACGTGAAGCTGCTGTTGCTGAAATACCTGAAGAGCCTGTGCCAGCCAACAAGACCTGGGATGCCAGAAGTGACATTGGAAGGGTAAATGTTTATTCATGCATGTGAGATGTCCCAGGCAAGCTGGGATACCCCAAACATGATTTCACACCATTTTCTTACACCCTTCAAATGCTCAGGTACAGCTTGATTTGCTACTCAGTCATACACATACTACCAATTACTAATCACACCAAAATTTTGTAAAACACCATTATTTCTTGGAAACAGACAGACATTCTTGGTGCACGTCTGTTGATGCAGATGTCCCTGGAGCCATTCTTGCTGGAGTCACTGATTTATGGCACCAGATGATGCTGGCAGGGTTTCAAAGACATGTCAGAGGGGCTGGGATGCTGGTGTTGTCTTGGCTGCCCAGGGGAATCCTTCATGGACAGCTCTAAGCTTCCAAAAATCAAAATCCTTCTTTCCAGGGCTGGGCTGTCCTTTAGTTTGTTTTAATTAAGCATGAACCATAGCAGAGTGTACAGTAAAATTCTACCTCATCACTGTGCACTTATAATGTGATTTAACATATACTGACAAAATTCCATGAGGTGCTTTACACGTGTGACATTTGTTTGTGTTGTGATGCACATTACACCAGCAGACATCCAAATTCCATGCAGTGGCATGGAATGAACAGGGGTTCACTGCTGTGAGTTGTGATTTAACATCACAGCTGGACATTTTTGGAAGAAAGTTTCTTGCAACCAAGGAAGCAAACGGGCTTAGTGAGCATGCCACAATCGTGACATGACAATTAATATGTGGGGTTGGTTTTTTTTCTTTCTCAGGTGTGTATATGACCCAACCTGTGGGAATCACCCTTCATCAGGCCAGAGGCTCATCCAGCTCCGTTACAAAGCTCCTGTCAATGCCAGAGTTTGCCTACGGTGCAAAGTGTCAGGGTGCATCTTACGCCCTCCTCCTCCTCCTCACAGACCCTTCCCAGGGAACAGGTTTCCTCCTCACAGACCCTTCCCAGGGAACAGGTTTCCTCCTCACAGACCCTTCCCAGGGAACAGGTTCCCCTATCCCAGACCCTTCCCAGTGTACAGAAGAGCCAGGAGAAGCACAAATGACGGCGTCGTTGTCATCATCGCTCCCCAGTAATGAAGCTTCTGACCATGACATTGTGTTGAGCCCCTCTAGACCTGTTCATTGTGTTCCAAGATCTGCTGCTTATTTCTAAAAATATACCAGTGGGTGTAAATCTAAAGCTATTTAATCTTAAATTAACTTGGGTTGCTTGATTTCAGATCTTTCTACTCTATACAGCAGATCTGTAAAAGCCTAAACTTCAGTAAATACTCTCAGTGACAAAAAAATAATTGGATCAACTCCCTGTTTTTTCTCAAGATTTTGTTTTCTTCTCAATGTTCCTTCAGTTCTAATTGTGCTCAGTCCATACAAAACTTCACCACACTCCTAACCCTGTGCTCTGCTTCTCACAGGTAATGATTTAAAGGGCATGGGGTTCTGAAGGACACAGCCCTCAGCCCCTTGGCAGGGATCCACATGCCAGCTCACACATTCACTGCAGATTCACATCCAGGCACAAAAGGGATGTTAGCATTCAAAAATTCCTTGCAAGTACGTGTGTGGGTTTGAGAAATAAAAGGCTACACAGAGTAAATGCAAATTTAGCATTTCCAGAAGCCAAAGGGAATTCAAATGCTGTGCAACATCTTTCAACATCTCTTTAGTGCCTCCACACTCAAAGGCAGTATAAGTACATTTCAGGATGAAGAGACAGTTGCATTCAAAATCCTTTAAGTGAGTTAAAAATCAGAGAGAGTTGTTTTAAAGAAGGCATAGGTCTGGGATTAGAAATACAGTGTCATTACAAATGCATTATATATCAGTTTGCTTATAAAATAAAATGGTTTTGTCAAAAAAAAAAATTACAATGGAAGAAAAGCACCTGGCTCAGGTTTCAAGAAGGTCTTGCCTTTATTTTCTAGTGAAGTTGGAAGAAGCCCTGTTTGCACAGCTGTGGGGTTTGTGCTGCCCTCAGCAGCTCCTGAGGGAGCCCTGGCTGCTCCAGCCCCAGGTACCAGCCTGACCCAAGGCCAGGTACCAGCACACCTGGGCCACTGGCACGGGCTCAGCTCGGGAGCTTTAAGGACTGGGAACTCCCTGCTGCACTGAGAAATACCCTGCAGTTCAGAGCTTTGGTCCTTACGGGACAAAATAGGGTGAATATGTTGGAACAGGCATTTGTTCAAGTTGTGCTGAAAGGAATTCAGGCTTTCAGGGCTGTGCTTGTTTCCTCACCTCAGGAAGGAAAGGCTGATTCCCTTTTTCCTCCGTAGCTCCTAGTGTGAGGTTAAGAAAGTCCTGTCTGCCAAGTGGTTGCAGTGCAATCTTCTTCTTTTAATCTGTGACAATCTGGCCTTGCTCATCCCTGGGTGTTTCAGCAATATATTCATGACAACTCTTTTACAGCAGCTGCACTTGGCAAACTTCAGCAAGGACAGGGAATGATCTGCCCAGTGAAACCTAAAGGGAGAGATGTCAAAATGAAGGTGGGAGAAACCAAACTCCTGCTGAGCAGTGCTGAGAGAAAACTGCAAATGTGTCTTCCAAGGGAGTGTGTCAATCCCCTCCACAACATTCCTACTCATGCCAACACCCTCAAACAGCCTCTCAATGAAATCTACTGGAAAATGTGCTTTGAACCAGCTTTGAGAGCTGACAAAAACGCTTTAAACTTACTCCACATGTTGCCTGTTTAAAAAATAGGCCCACCTGTTACTTTCTCATTTATATCTGTTAAAAAGAAACAGTGGCTGGCAGATTAAACCCTCCCTCTCGGTACCACAGGATGGTTGTGAAATAGCAGGAGGTATAAAAGTCAGGAAAGCCAAAGCCTGCCCTCCCCACCTGCCCTCAAAATGCAGCTGCTCAGGCAGTTCCTCCTCCTGCCTCTCTTCACTGCTCTGGCTCTCTCTGAAGGCAACTCAGTAGAATTCACAGGTATGGAAATCTGTTTATCTGTGAGATTTTATTGATTTCTGCACAACAGGTCTCATCTAGGCAACTGAAGGGCAAAATGTTAAACATCTCTAAAAGTGAATCTTATTTTAATGTGCTGATGGGAGGATAGTGACACCTAAACGTGACTGCAAGCATTAAAAATGGTAAATAATAAAAAAAATCCTATACATTCCACCCTATGGCAGTTATTTTAATTTAAGAACCTGATTCTGAAGCAGTTTTACTCTGGAATGTAAATTTGCTTTTACAAATTAATACTATATTGGAATAACAGAAATCAGGGGACTAATTGGGAAATGCTTGCTTTTGACAGAGATCTGTCCATGTTTCCTTTGTTCAATCAGAAGCAATAAAGAGCTGTTTGTTGCTCAGTCTGGGATCCCTATTCTGTGCTCAGATCAGCAACGTGGCTGGTTAAAGGAGGGTAGCTATTGCAGGATAATGAAATATTGCAGCAGAGCTGCTCCAGGGGTGTCTGACCCCAGACCCAGAGGGTGCAGGAGGGTAGGGCTGACCTGTAATGCTCTCACAGAGAGGAGGTTTCATTTCTGATGGTAGAAGTCTCTCCTAAACCTTTCTATTCCCTCTGGAGTCCATCAGAAAGCCTGACCTTGTTTTCTGGGGCTGCATGCACTCTACAGAAAATTCTTCTGACTGCTTTAGACCATTATTTTTATGTTAATATTAAAGTAGAAAGGAGATCTTATGCTCAGAGTGGATATAAACTTTCTCCAAAGTTTCCTATCCAATGGCCATTACTTCAACTACTTCCTAACCTATTAAGTAGTGTCAGTGAGCCCAGACATAGTTGAGTTGTGGTTTTTTTTCATAAGAGTACTTACAAATCCCAAGGCTTGAATTGCTTGTGGTGAACAAACCTTGCTGAAGAGAGATGCTGAGGTGTCCTGCAGCACTTGGCATTTCCAGTTGTGCTACTGGCTTGATCCTTTTCTCTGCTACTAGAAAAATCAGGATAAATCATGGCTTTTTAATATTCTTTTACCATCTGATTAAACAGATTTCATAAGATGAAGTAAAATAAAATACATTTATTTAAATAAGCACATTTTTTCATATCTGTTTGATGATGGACTCTTCCAGTCTTTGCATAATGGCGGATTAAGTATTTACTGCAACAGAAAACTTGAGAGATATCCTTGCAAGCTGTTTTTGTGGTTGCTGCTGTTCAACAGGGGTGCCTCACTGTGGGGCTTCGCTTCATGAGCCCAACAAAGCACTAAGGATTGAACTAAATGCAAATGCAAGCTGCACCTGGCAAATCCAGAGGAATGCAAATCAAACAATTAGGCTCATTTTCTCCTATTTTAAGTAAGTATTTCCTACAGATGCTTTTGTACTGTTTCATTTCACTAGAATATAGCACAGAAATGGATTGCCTCTAAATATTTATCTCTGTCAAATCTGTTCTGTGCCCTCCAGTGAATCCCAGAATGGTTTGGGTTGGATGTGAGTTAAATCCCATCCATTCCCACCCCTGGGAAGCAGGGACACTTCCACTGTCCCAGGCTGCTCCAGCCCCAGTGTCCAGCCTGGCCTTGGGCACTGCCAGGGATCCAGGGGCAGACACAGCTGCTCTGGGCACCCTGTGCCAGGGCCCCACCATCCTCACAGCCAGGAATTCCTAATTCCCAATATTCCATCCAACCCTGCCCTCTGGCAGTGGGAAGCCATTCCCTGTGTCCTGTCCCTCCATCCTTGTCCCCAGTCCCTCTCCTGGAGCCCCTTCAGGCCCTGGCAGGGCTCTGAGCTCTCCCTGGAGCTTCTCCTCTCCAGTGAACCCCCCCAGCTCTCCCAGCCTGTCCCAGAGCAGAGGGGCTCCAGCCCTGGGAGCATCTCCATGGCCTCCTCTGGACTCACTCCAGCACATCCTTCTTGTGTTGGGTGCAGCATTCCAGGTGGGGTCCCATGGGAGCAGAGGGGAAGGATCTCCTCCCTCAACCTCCCATTCATTTTCAGTGTTGCACTTTTGGGTCGTGTTGAGTTTCTCATTCACCAACATCCATCTCCCCAAATCCATCTCCTCAGGGTGTTCCCAGCCCATTCTCCACCCAGCCTGTATGTGAGGGACTGCCCCAACCCCTGTGCACGTTCACCCCGTGTGCCTGCCAAGGAGCTCAGGTGGTTCTCACTGTGCTTTTCCCAATAGATTTGCTCCTTCTTCAAGCTGTGAAACAGAAAGCATTAAAGTGTTTGATGGTCCCTCCACTGCTTCAGCTCTCCTTGGACAAGTGTGTGATGACACAGATGCAGTCCCAGTGCTTGAATCATCCTCAGACAGTTTAACTTTTCTCATAACAACCAACTCCGCGGCTTTCACACGAAACTTCTTCGTCTACTACTACTTCTTTTCACCAGGATCAAGTAAGACATTAAATAACATTTAAACTGCCGCAATGGAACATAATAAAAGGAACTTTCATCAGTCTCTCTCAGGTCTTCAGGCCTCAGAGAATGGAATAGGGCAAAAATCAGGAAAAGAGGCACAAGCGATGCGTTTGCAGAGATCCTAAAAAGTTAAATTTAACTTAGAAAAGTGACAAAGGTGACATTATGGGACTTTACTTTTACTTCCAGACTTCTATGAAATGAACTCAGCTTGCAGATATTACAGCATTTACCCAGAAGAATTTGACTATCTAGTCAGAACTCCTGCCAAGTACAGATCACAGAAGTCAGTAAGGATTTGAATTCAATAAGCTCCTTACTCTTTTTATTTTGAAAGATAAGAATAGCTTGGACAAAATCAATCTTAGCTTGTGACCAGACCCTTTACTTCTGCTAACCTGGTGGCATGGTATTAAGCTCTTAAAAACTTAATTTTACAGAGTAGTTACCAAATCCCAGTTCATGCTGCTCCAATTTAATTTTGCTGCTGAAAAATTCTGCCCTGTTTCTAGTCTACATTTGTCTGAGGTTCCACTGCTTTGATTTTTTTTTTTTTTGCCTTTGTCTAGCAAGTGAAATTTCTCTCATACTTGCAGATTTTGCACTTTCAAACAGATCATGCATGGTTGGAGTAACATCTTCATTAGCAGTTTTTCAAGAGAGCACCAAATTTATCCAAAATGTGGGTAAATGTGGCTCTCACTAAGCTGCTCCCAGAGCCAAAGTTAACTCATCTACAGCCAGCTCAGGGGTCATCACACTGAGCCTCACAGAAACAGTGACCACTGGTTGCATTTTGTAATTCCACCTGACTTCAAATTCCCTATGGAATTTCCATCTTTAGTACCTTTAATCATTTCCAAAGGACTGGAGTCCTAAAGAATCAATCCTGACAGTTACATAAGGTTTGGGTTTTTTATATGACTCATTATATGACTTACTCTGTTACCTATATTTCTCCTCTCCTTTTCAGAAACCGAAAACTGTGGGGGACAATTAACTGGTCCCAATGGGACATTCAGCAGCCCCAACTACCCAGCACCTTACCCTCAGTTCAGATACTGTGTCTGGCACATACAAGCACCAAAAAACTCAAAGATAAACTTGGAGTTTCAAGATTTTTTGTGAGTAAATTCCCTATTTATATTCATTTAGATATATATTTATATATATATATACATCCCTATTTATTTTTATATATATAATATATATTTTTATATACATCCCTATTTATATATATATTTATAAATGCTGTTTCTCTTTATACATTCTGTTTAAAGGCATTACTTTGTTAAACACAGGAAGAAGTCCTTTTTAACTTTTAGAGCATCTGTATACTTTTATAATAGAGGGATTTGTTGACTATTATGATAAAATGATTGCAAAGTGTTTCACATCCCTGTACATTATTCTAAAGCAGCTGCAGTGCCAGTCAGGGAAATGCAGAAAACATCTCAGGTGACCAACCACGAGGTGCAGGTCCGTTTCTTGAGATATTCAGACTGCAGAATGCCCTGCAAGAATTCAGTGTGAAATTTACAGGATTCCACAGGAAATCTTTACCTTGACCACTGCCTTCTGAGATGATTATCTCTGCACAGGGTGGAATATGCTCTGAGCTTTCCTGGCCAGGGTCAATCTCTAATGCTGTTCTAGGAGAATTCACCCTCCACTGGTGAAAAATTGCAAGAATCTTCCTCTATGATACACACAAGAGGTTTCAGAAGCTTTAAAATTATTTTGAGAAACATAATAATTTTTATATGTTTTATTTGGTTTCGACAATGCCTATTTGTGGTGTTCTGTTCCCCATTCTATCACCTCAGTTGAGTGGAACTCTCAGACACTTTATCTGCACTGAATCCTCTATCCCGTACAGGCAAACCTGCACTCAGATTTCCCTGTAATGGTTTTTCCTCTGTCTGCAGCCTGGAATTGGACAGAAACTGCCAGCTTGACTTCACAGCAGTCTATGATGGCCCCACCAGTGACTCTGGGCTCCTGGGGAAAGTGTGTGGGCGTGCCCAGCCCACATTTGAGTCTGCCTCCAACACGATGACAGTTGTGCTGTCCACAGATGACACCAACTCCTACAGAGGATTTTCAGCTCAGTATTCCACTGCTCCCCTGCCAGGCCCCATGGAGCCCAACAGTGAGTGCCCCTGCTGCATGGAGAGGATGCTGATTGTTTTTATGATGTGATCCTTCTTTTACAAACATCCAAAAGGACTGATGGTCGATACTGAGGAGTTAAGCCTTTTTATTGGTAGTCTTTTAACCCCCTTTACACACAAAAATGCCACATTCTCTCACCTGTAGAGCATAAGTTACTTCCTGACCCATCTGCAAAAGAAAAACAGTTCTTTCACTTTTGGGTACTTTCTTTCTGGCTGGCACCACTTAAAATCTGAGGTTTTCCTTCTTCTGTACAAAACATTGTTACCATGCTAAGATGCAAAGATAAAGTCCTATTGTCTGGTTAGTTGAAATGGTTTTGTTGCCTAAGGCGCTCAGGAATTTTCCTGGTCTGCACTGGTCAGTCAGAGTTTAGATGTGTTGTAATTTCCCTTCCCCCTGAGCTGGGCCTTATTTTCTGTATTGGTCCTGTATCCTTGCACGCCCATCTTCCTGTTAATTGAAGGTGCAAAGGAGTTTCTAAATTCTAATTGATTAATTGAGGCACAAAGGAGTTTCTAAAGCCTCAGTGCCTGAGAGAAATCAATTTCTTTACCCACCATTCTGCACCAGCACTTTGATTCATCTTCCCTTTTAAAAATGCAGAGACCCTTCTGTGTTACTGGGTTTTAAATTAAACTGTCAGCATGAGTTTTATGGGGTTTTGCTCTAATTCTGAAGATAAGCATGAAACTTTAGTGCAACTTCTGCATGACTTTAAGTGGACATGAGCTTTTTCACTGACAAATCCAGAATCATGTGACAAGTTCAAGGATTTAGACAAAGTGAGAAATGACCCCTGCAGTTTGTCCTGATGTGTTCTTGGTTTTGTTTGATTCTTTTTCAATGGCAGCAACCCTTACATGCTCCTCAGACAGCATGACAATTGTTCTGAGCAAGTCTTACCTGGCCTCCCTTGGCTTCAGGGAAGCTCACCTGCAGCTGAATGATCCATCTTGCAGACCAGTTGTAACAGATTCAGTGATTTTCTCCTTCCCATTGGCCAGCTGTGGAACAATTAAAAAGGTAAAGGGGATAAAAATAAGAATAAGCTAACAAGAGCTTAGGAAAGATAAGAGCTGGTAAAAGCAGTGTATGAATAGCATGTGAGTACATTGATTTTATTTTCACTTAGCTCATCCCATTACATATTTTCTGTCTTGAAATACAAAGAACATTTTTTCCTCTTTAAGAATCTGATGATAATGAACTTTTCAAAAGAAATGTGGGAGAATCCACACAAATTAACCCCCAAAAGATTGCCGAGAGCTAGTTCATAGCACTGTTTTGTTAAGGGTACTGGAGCATAGCTTTGGTACTTCCCATGCTCCATGCACTATTCCTTATCCTTGTTGCTGCCTGGATTGGTTCAGTGTTTAGGAAAAAAAAACAAGAAGAGGGTTAGTAAGATGTTTTGTCTGCAGCCTGTTTCCCAGTTGCACACCTCTGATAAGCACAGCTGGGCAGGTTTGTCAGTTTAGCTGCAATTCCTCTCAACTGCAGCCGTAGCTGAGCCCTTGGCACGGTTCCTTTCCCAGGATGAAGGGCACAGCATCACTTACACCAACTCCATCTCCCTGGCTGCAGCTGGCAGCGCCATCACCCGCCGCAGGAGCACCGAGATCACTGCCCAGTGCACCATGAGCAACAACGAGACCGTGCAGCTCATCTACACCACGACAAACAACGCCATCCAGAACCTGGCTGCTCAGGGCAGGTACAACGTCAGCATGGCCTTCTACGAGTCGGATTTGTTCTCCAAGCCTGTCCAATACTCCCCATACTACGTAGACTTGAACCAAACTCTCTTTGCTGAAGTGACTCTTCATTCCACGGACCCAAACCTCCAGGTGTTCATTGATACCTGCACTGCATCTCCCCAGCCTGGTTTAGGATCACTGACATACGACTTAATCAGGAGTGGGTAAGGCTGATTTTATTACAGTCTCCTCATGTGTGAGGAAATGGGATCTAAATGTCAACTGCACTTCTATTTTTTTAATTTTTTTTAATTTTTGTCTCTTCCACCTACCTTCTTTAGTAGACTGTGATTGGAAGTGAATTGCAGATAAATTTAAAGATGTGCCACAGAGCATCCACCACATCATGCTGGGCAAAGGCAAAAAAAGCACATCACTGTATGCCCACGTGTAGGAACAGTGCCCTGGTTAAATGCTGTAGTTACAGCTCACAGGACTTAGCCAGAATGATTATTCCAAGAGGACTCTTTTAACAGATCTGCACATCCTTTTGCAGCTGCAATAAAGATGACACTGTGGTAACCTACCCAGCGTTTGAAAACCATGGAAGGTTCAAATTTAGGGCCTTCAGGTTCCTGAGGAGCTTCCCATCAGTTTATCTGCAGTGTGACGTTGTGATCTGTGACAGCAACACCACCAACTCTCGCTGTGCCAGAGGCTGCATCTCCAGGCAGAAAAGAGCCACCTCTCCCTACACATGGAAAACTAACACTGTGGTGGGTCCCATCTGCCTGAAAAGAGATCCCAGGGCTGCTGAGCACCCAGGTAAGAGGGGAAAAATAAAAATATATGTATGTGTGTGCTTCACTCAGTTTTGTTGTTGGTGCTCCAGATAATAAACACAGCTGACTGACTGTATGCCAGGTTAAATCCTCCCACTGCAGGCACAGGAGTAAAAAGGACAGTCCTGAGAGCAGAAACCAAAAGCACCAAAGAGCTGCAGAGGTGTCTGTAAGACAACTAAGCTTTGGTGCCATTTGCAGTCTGATCTGCAGTGGTCAGGTACTGAGAGCAAAGAGAAACTACAAAATATGGAAAAACTGTTTTTAAAAGCTTGTATTGCTACTCAAACTGTGCCCATTGTTCTCAGTTTTCTGGAGTCCAAAGCTCCACCTGAGCCAAAAGCACACTGGGCCACTTGCTTTCAGGTATCAGATCTAGGAAATACTTAGAATTAATCTTGCTCTTAATAGTAATTTGAATATTTTTCCTTTTTTCTTTTTAATTATTAACCTTTCTAAACTCCAGCAACATTTTAGATACATTCCCATTTATTTCAATAGTGAAAGATTTTGCATCCATATGTGGAAATGAACACATCTGTAACTCAACAGCAAATATTCAAGTACAAATATTATAAAGCAGAGTAAGTTTTACTGAGAAGTTTTACTGAAACCACAAATTGCCTTTTTTTTTTGCCTAACTTTGCTTCAGCAAATGTCTCAAATCTCTCTCATGGTGACAGCACTGCTTGGCAGGAACTTGGCTGCAGCAATACCAAAGAACTGAACATCATGATGTTCTGTAGGATTGTTTTATTAGCAATTTTTACAACTCTTCAGTACTACATAATCAGGATTTGCACTCTGTGTCGGTCATGTCAAATGAAAATATCTGAAAAAATGCTTATTTAATTCCCAGTTAAATCATGCAGTATTCTAAACTTTAAGCACTTTTATTTTTCTCTCTATACAGAATCCCTCACTGAAGTGGAAGCTGACAAAACACCAAACCTGCAACAGTACAACTTCTACACTCTGGCATTTGTGGTTTTAATTTCAAACATTCTCATTGTGGTAGCTGTGATACTGAAGCATCACAAGCACCAGGTAGGACACAGCAATCAAAATGTCCAGAGGTCATTTTAACTACTTCTGGAAATTTCTATTTAGTGTCAACTGCTGTTCATATTTGTTACCCAGAGAGAGAAAAAAATTAAAAAATCATTAAATTAACAGCATTTGAACTCAGCAATACTCAAAAACTCATTCCAATTTCTTTGGTTATCAAATAAAAAAATCCAAACCCAAAACTGTCTCAATTTAGTACTTTATCTCAAGTCACTGAGTTGAAAAAGTGTGTGTACCTCAGGACAGACTGTACCTTTACAGGTATGAAGTACAAGATAATTAAGATCCTTTTATCTAAAAAAAAAATAATTTTTTTCTTTTTGAATCACTGAAACTGCACCTGGCAGGAGTTATGATCAGGGAGAACTGCAAGATGTCTTTTCAGAGCAGATTATCCTCTCTTCCAAATCTACTTCTCTGTGTTTGCTAGCACCAGGATCTGACAGTCTTCAAAATACATCAGTTTTCCTGGAGAAGGAGATATCAGGCAGAGTAAATAATGATAATGGCTTGGACATGCTTATGCTGCTTTTGAGCCAACACTTGCTTCCCCATCAACAGCTTTTGCCAGAAATGTTTGTGCACCCAGCTGAGGGGTTTACCATGAAGTCCCTACACCCTCCAATTTACACCCCAGAATCCAAGAGCAACATACAGAATGAAGTTTGAAACTCAACCTGCCACAGAAGAGGGATTTGGAGTCACATTCCTACCTCCCCAAGTGACAGCAAAACTGATCCCAAGGGATTAAAGGAAGTGTGATGCAGTAAGGAAAACTCTTCTGGAGCTACTCCAGCACACCCTGTCTGGGAGCAACATTCACTTGAGAGGAACCATGGATGAAGAACTTGCACTTCTTAGGATAATGAAACTTGGATAAAATCTGCTGAGTTTGCAATCATTGCACTTGCTCCTGCACTCAGCTAGTTTAGGAGGGAAAGAAGCATCACAGTCTTGGTTTAGGTATCTCTAAAGGAGCCTGGACTCCTAATTCAGGTGCCTGTACAGCCAACAAGGCTTCCCAAGAACCCAGGCTGGGTTCACATTCCCCCAGCTCTCTTTACAAACACAGCTCCATAAACTGCCC
The DNA here is from genome assembly GCF_036417665.1 of Passer domesticus. Lineage (NCBI taxonomy): Eukaryota > Metazoa > Chordata > Aves > Passeriformes > Passeridae > Passer > Passer domesticus. The sequence continues at coordinate 54,493,575 of NC_087481.1, forward strand.
AAATCAGGCAATGACAATCCAACCTTCCTTTTAGAGGTGGAACAAGAAATGTCTTCAACAGGAGTGCCAATAAAGCAAAAGAACAAACTGCATTCTGTTCTACTGACAACACATTTCACATCAAAAATTAACACAACCCAAAGAAGTGAGCTGATTACGTGTAGGTAAAAAGATAAGCAGTAACTCAGTTTATTGAGAGTGCTCCATTGTCCAAACTGGAACTGGGGGACTGACTGTTCATACAGCTTCTAGCAATGCTCTTTAAATAAATAAGCCACAAAGGGCATACAAAACTCTTATATTTAGGAAAAAACACATCCTTAAGATCTTTCATAAAACTAACAAGTGTGTACAACAGTGGATAGAATTACAGTAACAAAATGCAAGTTAACAACACTGAGCTTCTTCATAGTTTGAACTGCATAAATACTAGGCTTTGTAAAGTCTAATTATCCAAGTATTCACACTGAAACCCTACACCTGAATCCCTCTACCTCTCTCCATTAGAAAAACCCTCGTTAGAATCATAGTGTGCTTGGGAAATTTTGTTTGGTTTTGAGTTCTGAACCAAGTCCATCAAGAGAAACATTTTATTGTCTATGTGTGTCTGAAGAGCCTGGATTTGGCAGTCAATATAGTCCATTAGTTTCTTCTCCATCAGATCCAGATTTTTTGAAATGATCTTTTCCAAATAGGTGCAAATAGGCTGTTGTTCCACTCTGTAAGAAGAGCAAAGATAAGAATAACTTATTTCTTAATGGCAAGGGGCAATAGAGAGATCTGGGCACCTGAGCATCTTTTAAAGTTTCATTTACCAGGCACTGAACTTTGGAAGGCATTAGGTTTCTAGCACAAGCAAAATACCCTGCCTGCCACACTTTAAAACTTTAAAATTTTTTTTCATAAACACACTACTGTATGTAGTCATCTTCTTACAATCTTGTTTTTTCAAAGGCTCAAATATGCATTAGAGAGCTTAATTATACAAAACAATATCCACAAAAATCAACAATATACACAGAGTTTGTATTCTGTCAGCATGGCAGACTGTCCTTGTCAGCAAAAGTGCTTCAAGAGTTATCCAAACTATGCAACTCCCTGGGTTTGCATCTGCATTCTTTAAAAACACTGGAGCTGAGACATTCAGTCTCCATTAAATCCTGATTCCCACGTCTCACGAGTTCCAGTATTGCTCCTGAGGTACCAAACTGGGTAACTCTGACACCTGCACTGTAAATGGCAACAAGTGAGGAGGAACAGGAAAATCAGTGGGATGATACAGACCAAGTACAGCAAAAAGACTGTGCCACACTGTGTGAAAAAGGGAAGATGTGAGAATTTAGGGGTAAGAGTAATCAAAATTGAAATATAGTACATGAGAAAGGCAAGTTAAATGTGTATGAAGAAACATGCTTTTTAAATTAGATTAAACGGAGGTAGAACACAAAACAGTTTAGTAACAACAAATGATGTGATTTCTTCTGAAAAACTCCTACATTCAAAACAATTGTGAAATTGAAAAATTGTAATGCTCATCACCACACAGCCTTCAAAACCAGGTTTTCTAATATTCACTATTGCTGCTAATGAGAAGAAAATGCTTACATTACACATTCTGTTTTAACCTGTCAGTAAATAATCAATACTACTTTGAGAGAGTCACCAAACTTCACTCACCCAGCACTCGGAACACTCTCCTCTTTAGCCACTGCACTCCTCCCAGGGTGCCTGTCCCCATCCTTGAGCCGAAGGTGATTCACCTGAGTGCACAAGTTTTGAAGAAAAGGAAGAAGCACCTGTGGGTTGGCCACGTTTGGAGTTTCACCTGCTTGCTGCTGCACTTGCAGAGATCCCACGACTTTCAAATCATTCCTGAGGTCAACTGCATTTTGCTGGGTAGGAAGTCTTTCAGAATCCAAAGTATTCCCTCTTTCAGGTACCTCTGAGTTCAGATCACGAGTTATTTTTACATCTTTATACACTGCTTCACTTGTTAAATGATTTTTAACAGGCAAAGGTTCACTGGCTGATGGACTCAGTGAGGACTGCAGAGCTGCTCTGTGCATTCCATCTACTGCATGGTCACCTCCAAAGTCAGAACTTCTCCCCAGGATCCAGCTGAGTTTGTCTCCAAATGGGAAACTGTTCTGATGGGGAGAAAAACCCATTTGAGTATTTGAGATTTCAAATATACTGTAAATTATACAGCAATAACAATAGATACATTATAACCCAGCATTCTACTAGAAAAGATTTCAGAAGTAGTTTTGAACTACATTCTTTGTGAGTATGAAGTGTTAATTATCTTGTCAGTGTCTAAGCAAGAAAAGAGCTTTACTGACTTCATTTTCACCATGCTGTATCCCCAAAACTGAATTATTAACCTCAGATGGATTCAGGATTCTGTTGATACACCCACTTTGCAGGACTAGGATCTAAAGTAAATGTTCTGTGAGAGCATGTTCCTTTTAGTTGAAAGCCACATGGTTATAATGACCATTAAAGAGAGAAACCAGCCCATCTATCTACAACCCAAACATTCCAGGGAAAATGCCCACCATCCTTGGCATGGTCAGCAGTGGCAATGGAAACAGGAAAAAGGAGAGCAGGGTGGCAGTGAAGATTACAATTACAACAAGGCAAATAATAATAATAATAATCATCATCATGTTGGAGAACACAATCTTTACTCGTTGCACTCATTTGAGTGGCAACAGATAAATCAGGATGGAAATGTCAGCAAGTACAGATTTAAAATCCCAAAATCTTTTTAGAGCGTTCCCAACTGGCAAAGTGCCAGTTTGTGCTTGTGGAAAAGTGACTTACTTTCTGCTGGCACCGGACCATGTCCATGAGCTGCTGAGCACCTGGAGACAACTTGGATCCCATGGATTCCATTATAGTTTGCACTCTGTCTAGATCTATGCTTGAGCCTAGTGAAGGAAAATCAGTTGCTAGTTTTGCAGACACTGCTTTCACTTCTAGAATTATTTTACTGATGAGTACTCTGTGTTTCTCACCAAAGGAGAGCAGCTATTGCAAGAAGGAAAAAAATACTTTGGTTAGGGAAAAAAACATTTAATGTTTTCTCTGTATACAGGGGACAATGCATTGCTCTTTGAGTCTTGGGAAAAATTATGAAGAACTCTTTTCCAGGGAAATTAAGCCAATTTCTCCTTGCTATTATTCCCCATAAAATTCTGACTGGAATGGAGGTGGCTGAGTACCCCAAAGATAAATAAAGTTTTTCTAAGCATTTAAGAGTAGTGGCCACACAATTTTCACAAGCTTATTTAACCCCAGAGCTGACAGTTCTAATCACAGATCTGCAGTTTTTTCTGGTTTATGTTTTTTTTCTCTAGACTAAATTATCTGTATCATGTAAAGTCTTCATGAAAACTGAGATACCAATTTAAAAGGAGCACTCTGCCATCAAGACAAAGTACCAGCCAACAGATTTTTAAGTGATTATGTGAGGAGATGGAGTGTATATAAAACCAATAATTTTACTAAGAGCAATGCAATTTAGTTGATTGAGTGATTAAAAAGCTAGAAGAAAAACAAAACAATGCTGTTCAACTCCCTACCTTAATTCTACAGGAGGCTGCAGGGCATTCAAACTTAAGGTACTTGTGGTATAAAGTAACCTCTTCAGTTTCACTAGGAAAATAAAATAAACAAGCTGTGACATCAATTTACAAGGTACTTTTCTTTTGTAGAAATACACCATATTGGTAAATACTTAGATAAGAAACAAGACTAACTGGAACACATTTCTAATGGAGATTTATGGTTTCTAACAGCACTTTTAGTTTCTAGGTTTCAGCATTTTTTTACTTTCTAATAGCAGTTTTAATACTTATATGCAACTTGTAATGAATCTTATGAAACATTTATGTTAAAATTACTTGTATGTGTGCTTGCACTGTGCACTAGCTAAGCTTTTGAGGTTCAGTACATTATTCACACATCCTCCCTGAGGCTCTGAGTCGACTGGTTTCTAGTTAGCTAATTAAGCAGCAGATGTGCCATGTAATGACTTAAAAACAAAACAGAAACATGGCTTTATTTCCCCCGGCAAAGCATGGAAGGAAGTATTGAAGGGGAAAACAAAACCTTCTCTTTTAAATCTTCTCTCTTGTTCTTTGAAGTGTGAGAGGACTAATTATTAAAGAGACTTTCACAGAACCCAAGAATGGGTTGGAAGGAACCTTTAAAGTCACCCAGTGCCACCCCTGCCATGGCAGGGACACCTTCCACTGTCCCAGCCTGTTCCAAGCCCCATCCAGCCTGGCCTTGGGCACTTCCAGGGAGCCAGGGCCTGCCCACCCTCACAGGGAACAATTTCTTCCTGATATCCCACCTAACCCTGCCTTCTGGCAGCGTGAAGCCATTCCCCCATCCTATCTCCCCAAGCCCTTGTCCAAAGTCCCTCTCCAGCTCTCTCGCAGCCTTTCCATGCAGTGCAAACGGCTCTAGGGTCGCCCCAGGCACCTTCTCGTCTCCAGGCAGAACAGCCTCAGTTCCCTCAGCCCTGGTACAGACATCAGCTCTCGAACAGCAGCATCACCTCACACACACACACACACACAGCGCTGCCCGCACCGTGCGCTGCTCCCCGCACTCACCCCGGCGCCGGGCGGGCGCCGCGGCTCTGTCCCCGGCCGGTGCCGCAGTACTCCTCGCCCACGTACACCTCCATGTTCCGGGCCTGGCTCACGATGCCCACGGACACCATCTCGGCGCCGGGCCGGCACTGCAGCCGCAGCTCGCAGGGCTCCTCGCCGCCCTCCCGCCGCTCCGCCACCACGGCCTCGCTGCTGCGGGGGAATGAAGGGACACGCGTTGTCCCACCAGCCCCGCTCCGGCCCGGCCCGGCCCGACCCAGCCCAGCCCGCCGCCCTCACCCGGGCTCGCCGTCCCCCGCACCCCGCCGCAGGCACAGCGCCCGCGCCAGGCCGCCCGGCGGCGCGCAGGGCCAGGAGCACCGCGCCGACACACAGCGCGGCTCCCGGCCTCCCTCCTCCGCCTCCTCCTCCGGCGCCGCGCAGCCGCTCGACATGGCGGGGACAGCCGGGCCGGGCGGCGGCTCCGACCGACCCTCAGCGCCCGCCGCGCCCGGGACGCGCCTGCGCGGCGCGGGGGCTCCGCGCGTGCGCGCGGGGCAGCGGCGGGAACCGCCCGCGGGAGCGCCGGGGGCGGGAGCGGGGAGCCGGGAACGGCTCCCTCATGCCGGGAGAAGAGCATCGTCAGCCCGGGGAGCAGCCTCTTCATTCCGGGGAACGGCCCCCTCAGCCCGTGCAGCGGCACCCTCACTTTGGGGAGCGGTCCCCTCAGCCCGGACATGGCTCCCTCAGCCCGAGCAGCGGCACCCTCAGTTCCGGGGAACGGCCCCCTCACCCTGGGAACGGCTCCCTCAACCCGGGGATAGCACCCTCAGCCCGGCAGAGAGCCGGAGTTAATTCGCCTTTAAAACCCCTCTGAGATTACTGCATCCAATACATGACCCAACATCACCGTGCCAACCGTACCTTGGCTACGTCCCGGTTTTCCTTAAACATCTCTGACTCCCGCTCCTCCCTGGGCAGCCCATTCCAGTGTCAAATCACTCCTTCGAAGAAATTCCTCATAATGCCCACCCTAAACCTGCTGAGGTGCAGCTTAAGGCAATATCCTCTTGTCCTGTCACTGGTTCCTGGGATAAGAGACTGACCCTGAAGGTCTAGGGTGGATATTAGGAAAAGGTTCTTCCCCCACAGTGTGACCCAGCACTGAACACCCCTCGTGAACCCAATACCTCAAAGGTCTTTCCCAACTGAAATGATCCTCGGATTCTGTGAAACTGTGAGATTACAAGTTGAAACTTTTTATAGTTGAGCTCTTTGTGGTTTTTTTTTTCCTCCTGGATGTCGTAGGTATGTAAATCCATCATTTTCTGTGCAGGACATTGGTTGTGACAACTGCAGTTGCTGTCCCTTTCATCAACAGTAGGGACTGTAGAAAAGCATTTCTTTGCTGACGTGAGGGAAATTCCTACAATTTCATTGAAATTTTTTCATTATTAATATGTCAGAATTTGGAGCAGAGGGATTCTCCCAAACTGCGTCCTGACAGCGCACCACGCAGGAGAGAGGCTATGAATAAAAGAGGCCATCAATAAAAGATGGGGCTCATTTAATTTGCAGTAGGATCTCACCTTCTGGAGCCGGGGAATGCTGCTCCTGAGGCTGTGGCAGACACAGACCCAGGGAATGAGGGTGTCAGGTTCTGCTTCCACCGGTGCTCAGTGCAGGAATGTTCAGGCTGTTCTCAGTCTGTGACTCTCGGGAAATGGACCTGAATGGGCTTTGACAAGCTAATACAGCCAGCATTCTGCTTTTGGGCACTTAAGGCGTTGTTTTATAGCATTTACCAGCAATGGAAAACTGAATTTTCTCTGCTTTAATCAAAGAATTAATTAAAATTAATTAATGTAAATGCTTGAGTGTGTTGTTTCAGCCTCATTTTTGTGTTTCTAAATGTGCGTGATACTTCTGAAATGCAATGCAAACTCATCCAGTTTTAGAAGCGTTTATTCTCTGCTTTTGGTGGGAATTTGGTTACCTGGAAGATGATCCTGGAAGAGCAATGATCTGCACAAAATTACGGACTTCTGGTGAGGAAAATGGTGTTTAACATAGAAGGGTCTGGGTAGAACCTCTGTTTTGGGGATTTTCGTGTGTTCATAGGCATTATATTTCAAAGTAAAGATGAAAAAAATGAAAGACAAGCTGAAATTTCAAACAGTAAATTGATTCACACTAGTTTTTTATTGAGCTGGCAGTAACAGTGTTAGATAAACATCATAAACACTGTATTTGTCAGTAGCAATATTTTATCTTTCTAATCTGGTATGATCTCTCCGTGGGGATTAAAGTCCTTTAGAATAAACCAGTTTGATCCTGACACGGGACTCTCCAATCAGCATTTAAGAATGTGCTGCTTTTTATTTGCATTAGGCTGTCTGACCAGTTTTCTCAGAAGCCTAGTGGATTAAATTTTACTTCCCATTTCCTCAGCAGAGATGCAGTATCAGAGGGCTTTTTCTGTTGTTTACCTTTGGAGCACACGGTTCTCGTTCTTCTGGTTCCCTGCAGAGCAGCCAGAGCCAGCTCGGATGCTGGAGTAGTTTCTCTGGGAAGTCATGTTAATGCACAGCTTCTTTTTGTTCACTTTTGGACTAATTTTTACTGGAAACCCTTTTTGGATAACAGGTAAGCTTTCTCTTTTTTTACACATTCAGAAAGTTTCTCCAGGTCTGCTTGGACCCTGATTGTAATGATGCACACACCTTTGACGCTGAGCCACAGCTCTCCCTGTGCAGCCCTGCTCACTGAGAGAATCTTGGAAGAGATTACAGCTTGAAGCTTTTTATAGTTGAGCTCTTTGTGGGTTTTTTTTTCCTCCTGGATGTCGTAGGTATGTAAATCCATCATTTTCTGTGCAGGACATTGGTTGTGACAACTGCAGTTGCTGTCCCTTTCATCAACAGTAGAGACTGTGGAAAAGCATTTCTTCTTTGCTGATGTAAGGGAAATTCCTACAATTTCACTGATTTTTTTTCATTAACTCATCCCCAAATGTGATTTGGCTTCACACTTTAAGTGTAACACCTGAAATGTTTCTTAGAAAGTGGTATTTTTATTACATGCATCAAAGATTGTTTCCTGTTGTCAGGTCAAAATTTAAATTGTTAAAAGAGCATCTCTATGGTGAGTTCAACATACACTTGACTCACGAAAAAGAATGGATTTTGTGATTTAGATAATAAAATTATTGAAGATTAAGAGCAAAATCACAACATCAAGTGCTGATATTCTTTGCAGACCGGTTTGCTAATATCAGCTTCCACATTTTGATTGCAATTGCAGCCTGTACTGTTAAATATATGCTACCTGCACCTAGCTTTTAAAAGTCCTGATGCTATCTAACAGGTAGAGATCATCATTACGCTGGAGAGCCCTCCTCACTTTGAATGGCTGGTTGTGTGACTTTTTTGCAATTATGAATTCCTATCACAGGAATGGGGAAGCTGAGGGTGACTTTGTACTACTATAAATGTGAAGAAATCTCTTTGTTTCCTTTTAAAAGAACAATTTAATAAGGAAGAAACCACTTCTGTTGTTAAAACTCATGTTATTGTTGGTTCTGTTTAAAAGCAATGGTTGTGTCTCTGCTGATCAAACCAGTTGAGGAGCAGACAAGAAAAATTAATTCAACTTGACACAATTTTTTAAAAAGTCACTGGAGATTGTTTTTGTCTTTTATAAAACCACTTACCTGAAACCAGATACTTGGCAGCCTTCTTATCTTTAGCTTCCTGCATTAGCATGTTGTTCTGGAGATAATTCTGATACCATGTAAAAGGCTACAAACCTTTTGCAAAGATCTGACTGTTGCTAGAACAAACAAAATGCAAGATTAGGCAATGGCAGGAGGCAGCGTGGTGAGCCACGTTTTCTTCCACACGGGAGGGGGACAAATTGTATCCAGAGGACAACTAAAAGTATTCCTTGTGCAGGACAATGGAGAAAGGAGGAGGCAGCTGCACCAGTTTTCTGTGGTACATCAAGTTAAAAGTGTTTGCCGTGGAATAAAAAATGATAAAGTCACAAAGTTAATAATCCATAATATGAGATAATTAAGATTTTGTTTAAATGCTTTGATGGTTTTCTTTGTGTGCTCCAGAAGACCCCAGCTTTAATCTGAAGTAACTTTTTTTAAAGTCAGTTTGATCATTCCTGAACTGTTTCACTCTTTGTCCATTTCTGGCTGGACCAGATTAAGCTTTTGGCTATCACCATGTGCAGGTGCCAGCATAATGCCTTATTCCTTCTGATTCTTTAGCAATCTGAAACTTTATTTTCAGGGGTATCCTCTGAACACACATCCAGACTTTCTACATTAGAAATAATCATTCCTCGAAGTCTGACAGGCAGAGAAAAACGTCCCCCATTTTCTCATGAGGTTTGTTATTCTGATGTTTTCTTTTTGTTCTCATTGTTGCTGTTTTTCAAAACACTGTCCTACATTACACACACACACACACAATGGATGGTATGTAGAGTTTCTTAGAGTTTTCAACTAGTTTTAAATAGATTTGTTCCCACAAAGGGCTGTGATTGTACTCTGAGTGCCTTCCAAACTTCTAATCCTGTTTATGACCTTGTAAAACAGACGTGAGAAGGGACATGAAGCATCTTTTCATTTCTTCTGAGTCAGATTAGATGTTGAACCTGAGCTAACATCCTTGCTGCCCGTGTTCTGGTCTTTGGGTAATAACCAGAGGATTTCACCTTTGGGTGGCACCATAAAAATGGTCCCACAGAGTGGCACAGGTTAAGAGATGAGCTAGAAGAGAAACCTGAGCCTTAATTCTTCAGTTCTGAGGTAACTGACCTCTGTGCCAGATACCGAGTTCCTTTACTGAAGTAACTGTTAATGAAACAACATTAGTCATCTTTGTGCAAACCAATTAGGGGATAAAAGACTGGGACGGGTTTATTTGATTTACATAAGGAGTGTCACAAAGCATGATGTGGTATTTAGCAAAGGCTGCATTCACGGACTGTGCCCTGCTGTCTAAATAAAAAGATAGATTTATAGAATTTACACTTCACATAGGAGAGAATGTTCACTTTGCTGCTGAGAGTTTGAAATGTGGAAGCCTGAGAGTTAGGAATCTTGTGGGTTTTTACTTAAAACATGCACAGTACTTGGGCCTCTCTTGTCAAGCAAAACATGGAATAAACAAAACTGAATAGAAAAATCACCTAATTAAGTGATATATTTTGTTCTGTTTTCAGGAGCATTCAGATGACAATCTTTCTTACTCGGTTAAAACCAGAAATGGAACATACCTCCTAAAGCTGAAGAAAAATAAGTATGTGATAGAGTGTTTTAAAGGAATTGCCTTATTTCAGGGTTAGTTGTATACAGAGAAGAATTTTTATACTGAAAAAATTCAGAATAAACCATTTAAATATCAGATTGCAGCAATTAAAAACCAGCTCTGTTAAATGCTGTTAAATACAGTGTCTCTGTTATGGTAATATCTTGCAAATAGAAGGGAATAATAGTTTTTCTAGCTTTGAAAAAATTTATTTTGATTATTTTTTTAGTAACAATGCAAGACAGAACATTTCAGAAAATCCTTAGGAAAAATTAGAATTCAGTTCAATATTAGTTTTTTATTAGCAGGTCAGAGGGGTTTTAGCTCTGTTGTATTTTAAGAAATGTTTCTGTTTGTCTTATTCCTCATTCCTGAATCTGCAATAGGCCAGGTCCTTATGCAACTGAGTCTGCTTAGATTCCTCTCTATAGATATTTCAGTTAAAATAAATAATAATACATTTCAAAATAACTTATTTTCCAAAAATTCCAGCTCGTTTTAAAGTATTTTGTTTTATGTGCTTAGATTTTAACAATACTTTTGCATTGAGTGTGCTTCTAACAGAATGTAGCATTTAGCAGGACTCTTGACATGTTTCTTGTTTGTAGACCACTGAAAGAGCAGTAGTTTATTTTTGTTTCCAGAAAACTTCTTAGTGACAACTTTAAGCTGTACACATATGGGGAAAATGGGAAGCTGCAGGCAACACCATCTAAAAATGAGGTATTGTACATAATAAAACTTCCCCTTTGTGTCAGAATTTTCTCTGAAAAACCAGGGGAGCCAAGAAAAAAATAGATTTGCTGGGGAATAAGACTTTTGTGAGTTTTCACAGTGGAGCATTTCTGTTTAACAGTTACAGTGATCTAAAGATGAGGTTCATGAAGGACTGGGCTGTTTGTGGGGTGCAGCACCCCTGTTCCCCAAGGTGTGAAAGGATTAGCCAGGAGATTGTGCCAAGCCTGAATTTGAGCCACCTTTGCATAATATGCAATTTAAAGTACAATAGCAGCCTCAAAGCTCTGTAGTTTTTAAATAGTTTTAAAAATGTAGCTTTAAATCCTATATCAAACAAGCCTTATAAATACTTATAAATTTAATTTCATCTTTAAACTGCACATGAGCTCAGTGAGACTGAATTGGGTGGTTTGTGCATGAAAGATCTCCTCAGAGCAGATCTTAAGCAGGATGAGCAATGTAGATTAAAAATATATAAATATTTTATAATTTCATTAAAATACTATAAAAATATAACAACATAAAAGATGGTGATGAGTTAAACTAAAAAGCTGGCTGTGTTCTAGAAGCAAGGGACCAAAGGCTACCTTAGGTACTCATGTCAAGGGATGTTCTCCTCCAGGAAGGTCAGGATTACTTTCCAAGTAGGGAGCTCTGTAAATTTCCAAGAGCCAGCCCTGATGTCATGCAAATAATATGGTTAGTTAGAAAATAAGTTTGCAGTTGAAGGCAGCCACCTTGTTGTGTCACTAATTATGTGGGTTTGTTGCATTTCAGACACACTGTTATTATCATGGCACTGTTGAAGGAATTGCTGACTCCACACTTGCTCTTAGCACATGTGATGGCCTAAGGTATTTCTTCTTCCTATTTTTTTTAATATTTCACTTTTTGATGAAGCTGAACCTCATTATAGGTTTTATAGTTTCCCTCAAATTCCACTTTTTTCCCCTTTTCCAAAATTCCTTCACAGAAAAAAAAAATATAATATTAGAGAAATTGTAATAAATATAGGCAGAACCTGAGCATGACCTGAGGCTTCTAGTACCTGATGTGAATGTTGTGACCAGAGATTCCTTTGTAGAAAAAAAAATCTTACCTTGATGAAGCTTTTATTGAACTTAAAACACTCCTGCAAATAACTTTGTCTTATGAATGGGCACATTTCAAAAGACAAACCATTTCCATGAAAAATTTTTTTCTGAATTTGAACCATTTTTTGTGTTTCAAATACAATAAAATCGCAAATGGGATAAAACTCACCCATGTATCTTTCAGGTGAAGTTTCACAGAGAGATGTCACTCACAATAAATCAGGACATATCCTGGCAGTCCTTTAAATGAATAGAAATAAGGGCTGAAGGGGACCCTTTGCATCAGCTCTGTACCCACAACTCATTTACTGACAATTTGGCTTCATTCTCTTTTTTTTCTTCCTTTTCTAACTGATTCAAGAAGCTCTCACTTGTTGAGTATCTTAAATACTTTAATATTTTAATAATTATAATATTAAAATATGAAAGTATATTACATTTTAATACTTTACTATTTTAATTAATTTCTGTTTTGTCTTTTATTAGGCATTTGAACATACCTCCATATTAATATAATTTAAAATAATTTATTTCAGTGTAGTGTCTAAGTATCCAGCTGTTATTCATTCATCTAGTCATAACCATGAGGGAAAAAAGATGAAATAATGTTTGATTCTATTATGATTGTTAGGGGAATTCTCTACATTGGAGGCAGATGGTATGGAATGGAGCCCCTCAACACATCCAGCACCTTTGAACATGTGCTGTATGAACTGGAAGATGAGCAGGGGATCCCCTTCCACTGCGGGGTGCTGAAGGGCAGCCTGGAGCATGAGACGTTCGTGAAGCAGTCTGTGAAATACACATTTTCATCAAACACTACCTCCAGCAGGGACAGGCCCCTCAGGGTAAATACATTTCTGTTTCTCCCTTGAGCTGCAGTCCAGGGCATCTCCAGGGCTCTTGTTCTGGCACAGCATCCCTGCAGCTGGGATTGGCCTGGCAGGACATTTCCTTGGAATTCCATTGGCCTGGCCTTCATTTCCATGGACACCAAGCTGGTGGGAGCCCTGCAGAGGAAATCCTGGAGCAGAAGATCAGCAGGATGGGGATCTCACCCAGCTCACAGGGCAGGGTCTGCCCAGGACAGCACATGAAGTGCACAAGCTGCCACTCAGCTCATGCATCCCAGTGTCTGACCTGCTGTGAATTACTGGCACAGAGGTGTTTGTGGGGTAATCTAACACAAACTGAGGCCACGTTACAAAATGCAACGCTGCAAACTCATTATGTTAATTTACTGTGTTTTCTCATCTGCAGGAGAAGCGAGCAGTCCTGCCCCAGAGAAGCTATGTGGAATTATTTGTGGTTGTGGATCACAACAGGGTAATTATATCATCCAACACTAAATACATTTTATTGTTTTGCTAATTTTTCTCCTCTGACATTGTTATGGTATTTTACAGTTTTTGCTGAAGAATTCTGATCCTGCTGCAGTGCAAAAGGAAACAGTGGAGCTGATTAATTATGTTGATGGGGTAGGTCAGAAAAGTTGCCTGGACTCAGTAGTTTCTATTTTATGACAGTGTTCAAAAGAGCAGCTTTCTTTCCAAAATATATGTTTAGGTAATTTCATAAAGTAGTGTTTTCAGTTGTACTAATTTTATATTCTAAATATTTTTATTTAGTTTACAATTTATAAATATTTTATACATCACTTATAATGACAATTATCATATATTGAGTTTCAAAGAAACTGAAATTATGTCTTGGTCACTATGTTCAGCTTATTGTTTACTCAGTAGTAATGAAATCATCTTTCAGAATTCCATCAGAACAGCTGAGGGACATTAATTGTCTTTTTTTTTTTTCAGATGTATAGAGCATTAAACATCCAGATTGTTTTGGTTGGATTAGAGGTTTGGACAGATGCCAACCACATATCTGTAATGGATGGTTCAGCTGGAGATGTGCTGAGTAGATTTGTTTCTTGGAGGCAGAAGGATCTTCTGAAGCGCTCAAGAAATGACGTTGGTCACCTCATAATGTAAGTTTGCATTCAGTGGGAAAACCAGCCATGCTGCCAGTCTTAATGTATATGATTTGGGGCTTGTATATTCATTAAAATATACCTGGAGTAAAATTCTCTGCACTCCCAAAATGGTTTAACCTGGAAAAATGACAAGAAAGTATAATGGATTCTTAAGAGTTAATCAGCTCTGGGGACAGGCTGACCTCCAGAGGTCCCTTCCCTCCTTAGCCTGTCTGTAATTGAGTGCACTGACACAGCAGACTTAAGTGATTGATCATTATTTTCAAGCTCTTATTCAGATATTAATAATTAATTAGAATAAAACCCAGCTGTGGTTATAAATTCTTTCTTGACTTCAGGAAGACCAAATTTTGCCTTGCAAGATTTCTTTCCAACTCGTCAGTGTCTTTTAGTAGAAATCATGAACTTTGAACCCATCTCTCACACCAGCTCCAAACTGCTCTTGTTGCAGAGGGAGGAGCTCTTTCAGTGGATCCATTGGAATGGCTTTTGTGGGTACTGTGTGCTCACATGTCCAGGGAGGGTCAATCAGCACTGTGAGTACATCATCATTTGGGTATGGAAGAAACTGGTCCTTGACCTACTTGGCCAAATCACCCTGGTCGTGGAGTTGGCTGATTTTCTTCATGGAGTTTGTTATGTAAAGACTTGTGCATATTTTACACCTTTTTTTTTTAAGTACTTCCCAATTTCTTTGTCTAATTCCAGCCCATTTGGCTCATTTAATCTTCAACAAATTCCTTTGGTCATCTTTTGTGATTCATCAAACTCAATATTGCATAATCTCATCCTTATACCATTGGAGTTCATAACCACAGAGATGCTGGGATGGGAATGCAGCTGCAAACAAAATAATGCTGGGGTTTGTTACTCTTTAAATATATAGAAAGTGAAGATAATGCACTGTTGTCTCAAGTGTCTGGAATTCCTCACAATAGGACTGTAAACAGGCAAAAATTTTTTAAAAATTAGTACAAAACTTATTTTATCTCCATCCTTGGGGCAGAACCAGTAACTCCTGAGGTTCCTGTCCTTAAGTATGCATGCCACAACATTGTGGACAGTCTCAGAAGCAGACTCTGTTCTTTACCAGTACATTTGTTGTTGAAGACTCCTTTGAAATAAGTGTCTAAGTGTTAGAATGGAATGGAATGGAATGGAATGGAATGGAATGGAATGGAATGGAATGGAATAGAATAGAATAGAATAGAATAGAATAGAATAGAATAGAATAGAATCACACAGAATGAAACCTGCAGTGGTGATCTAGACCAGCTGCCAACTTATTATCCAGAATGTGATCCTCAGTGAAGGAGTGGCAGAATCTGATCCTACCTGAAAATAAAATGACACATTTTCAGTCCTTGCTTCTTTCACCTTAAATACAATTTCATTTTCTGCCTTCATAGTCCCTGAGAGCTTTGTGGTGGGAGTAAATCTCTGGGTACAAACAGTGTTTTCCATAGTTTCACTTTTTTAAACTTGATTCTCTTTATTAGCTGAATCATGACAAAATGTTACGGCACGCCACAGTAGTTGCACATGAGCTGGGGCACAATCTGGGAATGAAACATGATGATAAGAGGTGTCCTGCATCCTATATCATGCACAGCACGGATAAGTAAGATTTCCACTTATTTCATTTTAATAATTTAGTTTGTTTGCAGTGACTGTGCCTTACAAGCTGTGAAACTCCTGTGAATCTGGAAGAGCTTTAATGGATGGGGAGTTGTTTGAAAAATTTGAACACAGAGGTGGACTCACTGACTTAGTATTTGACATCATTTTAATTTATATGAAATTTTATCTGTGTCTGATGCAATCATTATTTATTTGTAACATTCCTAAAAACATATTTGGACTTAATTTTTTTTTATAATAGTGTGTTGCTGGGGTTTTTTCACCCTATTGAAAATGCTTTACATGTACTCACTGGGTTTGTGCAAATATACAACAAATTATTTAACAGTTAATTTTAAAAAAACCTTCTTGGCTTATGTTTCCTTCAGTTCATTTATTCTTTGGCTTCCCCTTAAGAGAAAAAGATAATAATATTTTATCACTAGTTGTTTTAATAAACCAGGGTAACTGAATACTGGACAAAACTATTCTAGGAAGGGGCATTCCTCAGTTCTTAGGGACTCCAAGTTAAGATGAATGTTTTCCTGAGGATATTTTTTAATCAAACATTTTTAGACTCAGTATAGAATTTCTAAGGCCTGTATCACACAGGACACCAGAACAGACAATCTGATGTTCTCTGCCCTCTAAAAGCATTCATATAATATAGTATTTGAAACTTCTAGTCCTGCACTTTAATGTAAAGTAAAATAAAAATTAACTGTTTCATTATTTCCTAGCATTATGAAATACAATGTTTATTATAGAAGAGCAATATTTTAAGAGCATGATTGTATGTTCTCCTGTAAGCAAAATAATATTATAATAATTCAATATTATCTTTTCCAGTGGATCCAGGAATTTCAGCACCTGTAGTGCTGATGATTTTGAGGCCTTTATTCTAAATGGAGGAGGAAACTGCCTTAGAAATCCTCCCAAAACAAGTAATGTGTACAAAGAACCTGTCTGTGGTAATAATGTTGTCGATAAAAATGAAGAATGTGACTGTGGCAAACCACAGGTAAGGCATCAAATTGAGCTGGATAGTTGTTGTATATATATGAATTATATTATATTATATTATATTATATTATATTATATTATATTATATTATATTATATTATATTATATTATATTATATTATATTATAATCATTCTATATAATACTGGCCTAATTGCATTATTATCTCAGGAGTTTTCCATGTAATTTTACATTTTTTGCAAGCAATATAAAAATAAATATTAGTAAAATCTAAAATCATGCTTTGATTTTGATGTGGACTCAGCTAAGGGCTCTTGGACTTCAGAGAAAATTGGGGCACTGCTGAGAAACAAGTGAAATTCTTGGGTGTGGGAGCACCACTGAGTTTTGTGCTGGTTTTAGCATCATGGATATTTCTGTTCCATGACAGAGACTGTTTATCTACAGAACATATACAGGTTTGTTAAATGCCACCCTTCAACTTTGCCTACACAAAATGACTTTTAAGAGTTACATTGCATTGCAAAATGTCCCTCCAAGAATGGGAGGTATTGGCTCATTCTTCAGAAGGTAAAAGTGTCTCAAATAAGGCATCAATAAAGCAAGCCCTGGTTCCACTGGCATCCCTGTGCCACAAAAGAGGTGTTTTTCTGCTGACTTGTACAGATAAAACACAGCAACAGTGTCTGCTGGTTCTTTTTACAGCAGGAGAAGGAGAGAATCTGGCACAGTTATTTAAACTTTGTCTTGTCCATCCACGTGGGCTGGTGAGTACTTTCCTGGCTGTATAAATAAAACATTATCCCCTTTCAATGTTCTCAGGAATGCTCCAACCCCTGCTGTGATGCTGCCACCTGCAAACTCACACCTGGCTCACAATGTGCTCAAGGACTGTGCTGCAAAAACTGCAAGGTGGGTAATGCTTTGTTGCACTAAATTGTTACTATTCACTGAGATTTCTTAATGTTTGAAAAGAGCTATCCTAGTCCTCTTGATGTATTTTCAAATGACATTCACCAGTAAGAGAGCATGTAAGAAGAGAATTTGTCTTATAATGTTCCCAGTTGTCTTTGTTTCACTCTAGAGCTTCCTCTGTTGCAGTACTAAAAGTGTTCTCCCCCTCTGGTCCTAGTTCAAAGTGGCAGGAGCAGAGTGCAGAGCAAAGCAAGATGTGTGTGACCTCCCTGAGTACTGCAATGGAAGCACTGCCTACTGCCCAGATGATGTTTACATCATGAATGGCCACCCGTGCAGCAACAGCAGGGCTTATTGCTACTATGGGGTGTGCCAGAGCTTTGATTCACAGTGTGAATCCATCTATGGCAAAGGTAGGGCTGGCATTTAGTGTTAACCCATTTGCAGGCTCCTGACAGACATTTCCAATTTTTATTTCTGGTATTTTTCAGACACCTGACTGAGATTCATTATTTTTTTGTACAGGGGCACGGAAAGCACCTGATATATGCTTTGAGAAAGCAAATATTAAAGGAGATAGGTTTGGAAACTGTGGGATGAAAGGTGGAGTGTACAAGAAATGCCCTGTCCAGTAAGTCACCACCAAATAAAAGCTAACCCTAAAATCTTCAATGTAAAAAAAAAAATAAATTGTTACAAAGCCTTAAAGTGAGAGATTTAAAATAATATTTATTTTAATGCAAGCTAAAAAGTTGGAATGGATCACACTGATCCTGTTTTTTTAATCTGTTCACCTTGTCCCTGAGTGTCCTTTATTCCAAACAGGCACAGTCTGTGTGGGAAGCTGCAGTGCACATCTGTCAGTCTGCAGAACCTGCCAGCCTGGAGCGTTGTCAATAACGCATCCGGGGTTTTGTGCTGGTCCTCTGACTTTGACCTAGGCTCAGACATCCCTGATCCTGCCCAAGTTCATGATGGCACAGCCTGTGGAGAGAACAAGGTGAGAGGAACCACGGCAGCCTGACACAATATATTCCAGGTGGAAGGTTCTGAACTTCCAAAAACATTCCCTGGCTCTCGTTCCAATGCCATAACACAATAAAAATCTTTTGAGATTAATACATGCAAACAATTAATTAGCCCTTCAAAAACTGGGGTGCTACATTATCGGTCATTCAAATTACTCCAAATTACTATTATTCAAATTACTCCATCAAAGTGCATCCACAGAGTTAAGCAAACCTGAGACAAAGTTATAAAATTCTGAAATACTGAATGTTCTATCCTTTTTCTTAACATGTAAGTGAAAGCTGCAGACTTGTAAGCATATACACTTATATAGTATATTTATAAAAGGGTGGGATTTTTAATTTTGTTTTTGCAAGGCACTAATTACTTGTTGCAGGCCTGTTTAGGTTTTGAATGTCTTGATGCAAGATATCTGGGCTACAGCTGTGATGTAAAGCAGAAGTGTAATAATAATGGGGTGAGTAGATGGTGCTTTGTGTCCTGTTTCCAGACTGTGCAAATTCCCTGCATTTAAGCAATAACAAGCAGGTGGCTTTGCTTTTCCCTGATCTGTATTAAAAGTTAAATGCACTTATTTTACCTGTAATTCATGTTGCCAGAACACTGCAAACCCCTTGCACTAACTTTGAGAGGCATTTTGTCTGAATTTCCCAAGGGAATTTTTTCTAATATTACTGAGCTGGTAAATTGTAAAAGGAAAATATTCCTTTGAGGATGACAGTCTGGTAATTCCTGATTTATATATGTCTCTGTGAAAAACCAAAATGGAGTCCAAAGGCTGTAAAACTAAGAAGGTTTCTGCACTGTGATTAATTGCAGGCAGGTTAACTTAGAGAGAATTACCACAGGGTATCAGAATCCCTCAGTGGTTTGGGGTGTTACGGAGGGGCAGAGCTTATTCCCAGTTAATATTTCATGTATTTCTATACAATACTATGCAGCATTTCTTGTTTCCACCTGCAATTCCAGGCATGGAACTCCAAATCCATGCCAAAGGTTTGAGTGGCCACTCTCAGGGAGGTGTTGTCTGACTAATCCCTGTGTTTGTGTAGGGGTGGGACAGCAACGGGAACTGTCCCTGCCTGACTCACAGCTCCCCTTGTTTGGGCTGTAGGGGTGTGACAGCAACGGGAACTGTCCCTGCCTGACTCACAGCTCCCCTTGTTTGGGCTGTAGGGGTGTGACAGCAACGGGAACTGTCCCTGCCTGACTCACAGCTCCCCTTGTTTGGGCTGTAGGTGTGTAACAACAA
Source organism: Passer domesticus (assembly GCF_036417665.1). Lineage (NCBI taxonomy): Eukaryota > Metazoa > Chordata > Aves > Passeriformes > Passeridae > Passer > Passer domesticus. The sequence goes on from NC_087481.1 coordinate 54,513,129, forward strand.
CGGGAATTGTCACTGCAACCCGGGATGGGCCCCTCCATCCTGTAACCAGTCTGGCTACGGTGGCAGTGTGGACAGTGGCCCAGCTCACACAGGTAGGACACTGAAACTGGCCCTCATTCTCATGATTTAATACTCATGAAAATAATTCTCATTATTTTCTCATGCCCCGGGGGCTGAGAAAATAATCTACTACTAATAGCATAAAAAGAATCTACTAATAACATACTAATATTTTTTCCTATTGCATGAGACATAAATCATGGACTGACTTGAAGAACAAACATTATTATTTGATAATGAAGTAGATTTCATTGGCCTTTACACACAAAATGTTCTCCATCTCTTTGTCTAAAAGCAAAGTTCATAATCCATAGTTTTCTGAGGAAAATCTGTGTTACTTTCAGCAGAATTTTATTGGATTTTACTAAATACTTACTTTGGGAAAGGAAAAAATTGTTTTGTATTTATTAAAAGTTTAAGAAGGCAAAGCAAATATGCAGAGCACTTGTGGTAAGCAAATACAGAACAAATTGGTCTTCTTCAGAATTATTGAAAACATTTTATGGAAAAGGAAAGACATTGCATATACATAAGGTGGGTAAAGCAGAAAGAACTTGTAATACCATAAGGCCAAATCCTACTTTTTTGCTTGCAACATATTATAAATTTCAGTGAAGTTATTAATTCTATTCTGCAGAAATTTGAAGACTGTACTTTTTAAAACCGAAAAAATCAAGTTTTAAATTCCATGATTTCAATTCTTTTTCCCTAGATACATCACTTCGGGATGGGCTGCTGATTTTCTTCTTCCTGGTGCTGCCTGTAGCCATCCTCACTGCAGTTGCAATATTTAAACGTGATGCAATAAGGAGAAAACTTTGCAGGAAAAGCAGAGGACAGCACAGGTATTTCCCTTCTTACAGGTGCTATTCCAGCAAGGCTTTACCTACCCAAACTATTCCACACCTCCTGAAGTACAGGGCTGCCCTGCTAACAGCAGCAGTGGGGAGTGTACAGCCCTCCCCTGCTCCTTGGAGGTGCAATCCAGACACTCCAGTCGTCTGTTCTCAAGCATTTGTTCCCAAATGCATTGCACTTTCCTAATTTTTGTTGGTAATTTTATTGTCTGGACACAGGGGCAGAGCATATTGAAATTTCCTGTCAAGTCCAGAACAGGATGGACTCAGAGCAGGGTCCAGACCTCTGAGCTGGAGCTGTGTCCTTGGAAAATGCTGCATCCCTGAAGGATTCCTGATGATGTGGTTTCTGTTTCAGGGATAACAACGGGCAGGAACCAAAGCAAGGCAACAGAGCAAGTCAGGAAACAGGAAATAATCAGGTAAAAGAGATGGAGACTTGGATTATTTCATGTTGGGCAATCCAGACTGCACGGTGCCGTCTCTCCAACACAGCTAATCATGACTTTGTGACTTTCTGAAACCACCTCTGTTATTTCTTAGGCCAAACACTGGAGATGCTGCTTAGCCAGGCTGTGGGTCTAGCTCTGATAAAACTGAATAAAAATTATCAAAACAAAATATTGCAAGAGAATATGAAAAACACCCCAGCAAATGAGAGCCAGTTCTAAAATGTCATTAGCTTAATACTGAAGAATTATCTGCTCTTTGTGTTTTCTGCTAACCTGATTTTCTGCAATGTTTTTTCCAGCCTGCTGCATCAAGTCACAATATTTTTACCAAATTGCATTTCCCTGGCACAAGGTTTGTAGTGTTTAAAACCTTCTTCACTTCATCTTCCCTATGTTTATGTTGCTGTAAGTGAAGTTATTGATGTCCTGTGTCCTGCTTAGGGGGATTTTTCATGCAGCATCATGAAATAGATTAAAGATTACATTAGGTTTAATTAATAGATAAATTAAGTTTACATTAATTAATAGATTAATTAGATTTAATTAATAGATTTTTCATGCAGCATCAATCATAAAGGCTTGAAGGAAAAATGTTGACATAAACACTGGTAAATGCTGCAAGGGAGAGGAAGGGGCAGAGAAAATTAAGTGGGAATGCTGGAAACTGTTTAAAAATTGTAAAGAACCAGTTTAGAAATGTCAGGTGTCTCAAGCCATGAAATACTGAACCCAATGTGTTTTCCCCACTTCAGGCAGCCAGTCCAAACCCAGCTTCCTGCAGCTTCCTCAGGACCCCAGCGACCCCCAGTCCCACACAGACCAGTTGTCTGAGATGTTTCTTGGGAACCCTCAACCAATTCTGACAAAAACTGGCCTGGAAAACATATGAAAGGATTTCAGTGCTCCAGTGGTGCCCTTGAGCAGCCAAAATGCCTTTGGGAAGCTCCTGGCAGGCCTGGGTGCCCAGGGGCACTGAGCACAGGTTGGTGACACCCCAGAGCTCAGCTCCTTGCTGCTGGCTGTGTTTGTGCCTCCTCTACCTCACCTTTACAGCTCAGACCCTGGAGTGAACCTGGAGAGTGTCAGAGAGCAGGACTCTCCATGCTGCTGCTCCCTCTCAGGGCACAGGGCACTGAGCTCTGCTCTTCACTGACAAAATTCAAGGATGGGAGATCTGCACCTCACCTCCTGGGCTCTCCTCTCCTCAGGACACTGCCAGGAGCTCCGAGGGCCTGCAGAGCCAGGTTTGGGGACAGTCCCTGTGCCCTGCCCTGCCCCTGCCAATGCTGGGCCCAGAGCCCACCTCTCACACGCAGCCAGCTCAGCTTCCACTCCAGGTCATTTGTAAAAGAAACCTCACCTGGGGACACCAGGAACTCTGTAGGTCATGTCCTGAGTCTGAAAGAACCCATCCATCTGTTACAGAAGTTGTGGGATGTTGGGAGATACCTCCACAGCTCCACAGTGGTTCAGGGTTTATGCATTTCCCTAGAAACTGATTCCACCTCAAAAGCAACAGAGTCAGCTTTTGTCATTCTAAACGGGACAGTGAGAAACCAGCACTGAGTTCACAGAGGATGTATGCAGGGACATGATTTTCCAAATAGGCCTCCACCAAATGGATGCAAGAAATCCAGGGAAAGACTCCAGCAGAAGGGAGCAGGGCAGGGAGCACCTCGCTGCCAAGAACAGAGCTGTGGTGTGCCTCCACCCAGCCCTGGGGGCTGCAGCACACCCTGCCTGCCTCAGTGCAAATCTCAGACTACAAACTGGGGAAAAGAGTGAATAAATTACAGATTGCCTCGCCGAGAGAATATTTCCAACCCCCAGATGGCCACATCGCTGAAAAGCTGGGAAAAAGAACCCAAAAGAGATTGCTGGCAAAAAGTCTCTTCCTTGACCCCTCAGAATCTCAAAACTGTTATTATTAAATATCCCTGTCATTTAGACCTCAAGTATAATATGACACTGATTTTATTTATTTATTACATTGCAATTGAAAATAAATCCTCAGGGGCAGCACGCGTGGTTGTGTCTTTGTTTTGTGATCACCACCAAAGGCACTGCTGGCCATGTGGGGGTGGCTCAGCCTTTGATGCTCCAGGGGGGAATAAAGAGAATTCTCGTGCTTATTGTGATGCCAGAGCTGGGTAAAAAATGGGTAAAAGCAGAATTGGGTAAGAAAATTGGTAAAAGCAGAATTGGGTAAAAGATGGATAAAAGCAGAACCGAGTAAAAAAATGGGTAAAAGCAGAACTGGATTTAAAAAAATGGGTAAAAGCAGAACCAGGTTAAAAAAAAATGGGTAAAAGCAGAATTGGATTTAAAAAAATGGGTAAAACCAGAACCGGGTATAAAATAGGTAAAAGCAGAACCAGGTAAAAAATGGGTAAAAGCAGAATTGGGTAAAAAATGGGTAAAACTAGAATTGAGTAAAAAAATGGGTAAAAGCAAAACTGGGTAAAAAAAGGGTAAAAGCAGAATTGGGTAAAAGATGGATAAAAGCAGAACCGAGTAAAAAAATGGGTAAAAGCAGAATTGGATTTTAAAAAATGGGTAAAAGCAGAATTGGGTATAAAATGGGTAAAACCACAACCGGGTAAAAAAAATGGGTAAAAGCAGAATTTGATTTAAAAAAAATGGGTAAAAGCAGAATTTGATTTAAAAAAATGGGTAAAAGCAGAATTGGGTAAAAGATGGATAAAAGCAGAATTGGATTTTAAAAAATGGGTAAAAGCAGAATTGGGTATAAAATGGGTAAAAGCAGAACTGGATTTTAAAAAATGGGTAAAAGCAGAATTGGGTATAAAATGGGTAAAACCAGAACCGGGTAACAAATGGATAAAAGCAGAACCGGGTAAAAAAAAATGGGTAAAAGCAGAATTAGGTAAAAAATGGGTAAAACTAGAACTGGGTAAAAAGTGGATAAAACCACAAACGGATAAGAAATGGCTCAAACCAGAACCGGCTCAACCCGAACCGGTCCAGACCCGAACCGGCCCAGACCCGAACCGGCTCAGACCCGAACCGCCTCAGACCCGAACCGGTCCAACCCGAACCGGCCCAGACCCGAGCCGGCTCAGACCCGAACCGCCTCAGACCCGAACCGGCTCAGACCCGAACCGGCTCAAACCCGAACCGGCTCAGACCCGAACCGCCTCAGACCCGAACCGGCTCAGACCCGAACCGGCTCAGACCCGAACCGCCTCAGACCCGAACCGGTCCAACCCGAGCCGGCTCTGTCGTTTGCACCGAGCCCGCCAGGGGGCGTCTCGGCGCGCGGTCCCCGCGCATGCGCGCAGCGCCGGCGGAAGCGACGGGACCGGCAGCGCTGGCGGCGGAGCAGCAGCAGCAGCAGCGGGGGAGCGGCGGCGGCGCCCGGGTGGGGCTGTGCCTGCTGTGCGGGCTGCCCGCCGCCGGCAAGTCCACGCTGGGCCGCGCCCTGAGCCGCCGGCTGCCGCAGCGGCGCGGCTGGGCCTGCGCGCTGCTCGCCTACGACGAGCTCATCCCGCCCGAGGCCTTCCGCCCGCGCGCGCCGGGGGCGGGCCCGCAGGAGCCGTCCCCATTGGTCAGTGCGGCGCGTCACTGCGGTTGCCAGGCAACGGGCGGCGGGCGGGCCGGAGCCCTCATGGCGGGCCGGGCCCGAGGCTCCGCGGCCGCGATGCGGGCCCTGAGCGCCCGCCGTCCTCTCTCCGCAGCTGCCCGGCTGGAAGCGGAGCCGCCGCCAGCTGCTGCAGTGCCTGGAGGGGTTCCTGCGGGCGTTCCTCGCCGGGGCGGCGCTGCCCGGGCCCGCGCAGCCCGGCTGGCCGCGCTTCCTGCGCTGCCTCCGCCGGCAGCGGCTGCTGCCCGCCGCCGAGGGCGGCACCGGGGCCGCCTCCCCGCCGCTCGTCCTCCTGCTGGATGACAACTTCTACTACCAGAGCATGCGCTACGAGCTGTACCAGCTGGCCCGCAAATGTAATTATTCTGATCTCCGGCGTGGGGATGTTCGTAGGAAATTCAGCTCCAGCCGCCTGCTTTGGAGTGCTCTCCCCGAGCTGGGTTATTCTGATGGCTGGGTGCCTGCAGTAGGGTAGCAATCAATGTCACTTTGTTACTGCCTTGTTATAAATTGGTACATTGTGTAAACCCCTTCCTAGAGCAGCCTCAAAGCACCTTCCAGTGCATAAGGAGCTCCAAGAGAGCTGGAGAGGGACTTTGGACAAAGGTGTGGAATGACAGGGCAGGGGAAATGGCTTCCCACTGCCAGAGGGCAGGGATGGACGGGATATTGGGAAGGAATTGTTCCCTGTGAGGGTGGGCAGCCCTGGCACAGGGTGCCCAGAGCAGCTGGGGCTGCCCCTGGATCCCTGGCAGTGCCCAAGGCCAGGCTGGACAGGGCTGGGAGCAGCCTGGGACAAGGGAAGGTGTCCCTGCCCATGGCTGGAGTGGAATGAAATTATCTTTGCTGCTCTCAGAAATTGTTACTTGAACTGTTTAAAGATAAAATTCCCTGGTTCTGTTCTTTTTAGATTCCTTGGGCTTCTGCCAGTTGTTTTTAGAGTGTCCAGTGGAATGCTGCCTGCAGAGGAATCGCCTCAGGAGTGATCCTGTGCCTGAGCACACCATACAGTTAATGGCAAGGAAAATAGAAATGCCAGATCCCAGGAAGAACCCCTGGGAGCAGCACAGCCTCATTCTGAGCAGCTCTGATGGCATCTCAGAGGATGAGTATGTTACTGTTGATCCTTTGGTTTTCCCTAAGTGCTGTTTTCAGGGGTAGAAGCTTCTCATTGTATCTGCACAGCGTGTAAAAAGTATTGCCAGTGGTGATTTTTGGAAGCCAGGCAGCTACACAGAATCCAGGCTTGTTGGGAGCTCACAGCCACCATCCTCTGCAGGGTTAACCCCAAAACTCACAGCATTCCTGCCCTGTCACTGATGATCTGTGCAAGTGTCTGAAATGCTAAGGTTGAGTTGTCATAACTTGAGTTGTAACTGTTTTTAATTTCAGATTATTTCACTGATTACCTTAAAAAATTAACTGAAATCTTGCTTTTCTTATTTTTTTTTTCTTGTGGCATCATTAGAAAAGAAAAGAAGTGTTTGATTGCCATGGTTAACTCTGTTTTCTTAGTGAGCAGATCATGAACTTGCTGGCCACTGCTTTGACAAATCCAGAGAGGCCAAACGAGGAGGACACGGAGCAGAAGGTAGCACTGCTGGGCTTCAGGGCACAGCTCTGGCTGCTGCCTGGCTGCTGCTGCTGTGCTGTTCTCAAACAGCACCTCAGAAGTCAAGGAAATTCTAATTGCCTGTTTCCTTCCTTCCTGGTGGCCCTGGCCAGGAGGCAGCTCGAGCCCTCTGTGCAGCCAGTGCTGTCCACCAGGCTGACCAGGCGTGCAGGAGGATCATCTCTGAGGCCATGCAGGATGCCAAAGGTACCTGTGCCCATCCCACCCATCCCACCCACCCCAGCTGCCAGCTGGCAATGGGAGACAGCCCCTGGGGTCAACTGTGCAGGAATCCTGTCCCAGCAGTGTGCCTGAGGCAGCACCTTCACAGCTCTGCTCTGTGTTGTTTGCAGAAGTTTATAGATTTAAAAACCAGAATCATATTTATTAACTGTGCTAAGTACAGCTTTAATAAAGCCATTCAGTACAGAGCAGCATTTTAGGGATTTTAATACTGCTTTGGGACACGTGTCAGTAAGGACAGGGGCAGATTTATATGAGTGTCCTTAACTGAAAAGCTCAGCTCTGCCTCTGTTCAGGCTTCTCCCTGTACCCAGGGACAGGAGGGGATGGCTGGAGCTGGGCCTGGGGGTTTAGGTTGGATTTAGGGAATGGTTCTTCCCCAGAGGGTGCTGGGAATGGGCACGGCCCCGAGGCTGCCAGAGCTCCAGGAGTTTGGACAGCACTGCAGGGTGGGATTGTTGGGATGCCTCTGCAGGAGCTGCACTGATGGTCCTGTGGGTCCCTTCCAGCTCAGGGTATTCTGTAGTTCTGTGATCTTTCTGTAAGCATGAAGTTAAAAGTTCAGTTTCAATTTTCTTTTAGGTAAAAACGTTCTCCCAAGTGAGATGAAGAGCCTGGCAGAAGAACTCAACAAACTGAAAGGAGCATTTTTGGATGACTTGAGGCAAGGAAAGACTTTGAAAACCCAATATTCTGACCCTGCTACAAGTGTTATTTCTTCATTCCAACATGAGGCAACCAATGTGATAAATAAATATATTTTAAAATAATAATATAGAGAATGTTGGGTGTTTAGGAGTCCCAAGTGTTTCAAATGCATACTCTGAGCACTGCTGCTGAGAGATCTGAGGTGCAGCTCCCTTCCCTGGAGCCCCTGTGCCTCCTCTCCCCATGAGATGGAAGAGAAACAGTTTGATCAAGTCTAACCAAGCTGTTCTTGGCTGTGGAGATCAAGCCAAGAGCAAACCACCCTGAGATTTACATTTCACAGAATCAGAAAGAGTTAACCCAGGAGGAGCACCTGGGAAATCAGCTCCACCCATGGCAGGACATGCAATTAAGAACTGACATGGGACCTAATTAGAAAGTGTTATTTTATTCATATCTTACAAAAGCAAAGCTTCACAACATGAACTACACGAGATAAAGTTATTTCAGAATTAACCTTGTCGTCTCAGAAACGTTCACTAACATTAAAATTTATTTTACAACTCTAACAGGTTTCATTTTTGCATAAAATCTGCTCTTTACACTGAAATACATATTATTAACAAAGTGGGTACTTAGAAGCACATACACAAAGATTGCTCAATGAAAAATGCTTTAGCAGGAGAGAGATTCCCTGCAGCAGAACATCATTTGCTGTAGATTTTCAAGGAAGCTTAAAATTAGTAGAAAACTTGCCAGTGAAGACTTCTAAATTACATTCCCTTCGTCAAAAAGAAACAAAAAGCAAACCCCCAAAACATTCTGGAACAAAACAAACAGGAACAGATTATTTGGCTGGAAAACACACTGGAAAGTGTCCCAGCACTGAGTTTTATATTAAAAAGCCAATCAACATTTTGTGTCTAAATCCTCTGCATCTAAACATGTGTCTGTGAAAAAACAAATATTTTTCCTATTGCCTCCTTCACAGTTGAATATTAAGTGAGATAATGAAGATGCCCAAATATCCAAATGTTCATTGGAATATTCCGTCTCAAAACAGTAAATGTGTTTTGAGTGCTAAAAATAGTGCATGTTAGAAAAGTCCACAAAGTTACAAAATAAACTGTGACAAAGAAAACAAAACCCCCACGAAGTTCATGTTTTGGAGCTACAGAATTTAACAGAACTGAGCTATGGAAAAATTCCATCTCCTTCCTAAACCTCCATTAATAACAGTTATAATGCCAATCACCCATTGCCTTAGAATGTGAGGATTTGGGTTTTTAAAAAACCACCAAAACAAGTGAGTGCAGTGTAGCACATGGAGGACTCAACATGAAAAGTTCTTTTAACAAAGGGCTCAATCCCAGGATCCTGGCCAAGTCTCCCTCGCTGACTCTGGGTGAGGCCTGCTCGTGCAAGGGATCACACTTGGAAAGAATTTGCCAGTACCAGCTCTGCTCTTTAAATTATAGTCAATAGTATGTATAAATAATGAAAAACAGGAAAATACACCTTCCAAAGCTCCTCAGCTGACAGAAGGGGACAATGATGTCAGGGCACAGCTGAACACAGTGTGATCGTGGGACACGAGCAATCCCAGTCCTGGGAAGGACACAGGGATCCACCCCAGGGCTCTGGGGGCAGAGCCAAGGGATGAGCACCAGAGCTGCTGCTGCTGCTGCCCAAGAACCCCCTGCAAGGAGGAGTTTGCCCAAGGAAACAGGGAAAAGAGTTTTTTTCATGCCTCATCCGTTCAGAGATGTCCCAGCTAATCTTCCCCTTAGTCACCCCAGAGCAGAACCAATGGTGTCCAGGCAGCAGCAGGAAAATCCTTCCAAACACTGATTTGCAAGGCTTGGGGACAGATTTTTTCACACTGAGTTCTGTTATTAAGAACAGACATTCCCCACAATGGGATCTCCTCCTAAACAAGGGCCCCTTTTCCACGAGGTCCTGCAGGCTTCCTCCTGCTCCCAGCTCCCCCATTAGTGACCTATCCTGAATTCTGTCCAAGGCCATCCTGGGGCAGGAGTTGTTCCTCTAAATCACCAAATCATGAGACAAGAAGCCTCTAACAACGTGAACACTGCCAGCAGGAGCCCCAGAGGTCAGAAACCACATCTGTGCACGTGGAAATGACTGTTCCTGTGATACCAGGCAGGAAAAAACCACAAACCAAGGAGCACTTGGCTGCTGTGATCACTCAGCACTGTGAGGGGCTCCCTGGAGCACCAGCATTCCACAAGTTCCCTTGGGAATAGGAGAGTGCATCATCTACCAAAAAGGCAGGGAAAACCACTTCCATAAATTACTACTTGTAAAGTCTTCCAGTCTTTTATCCTAGCACTACATTTGAGCCAAATTTAAATTGCAGAATTGTTCAATGTGGGATCAAAACAGAGACACCATTTCTGCTATCTTTGACTGGAAAAATTTTGATTCCAGAACCTGTTCAGGAGCAGTAACTTCCACCTGGATTCCAGTTCAGTCAGCTTTTACTCCTTAAAATACAGGATGTTTACACATACAGATTTGCAGCTTTACTTACAAAATAAATCTAAAAACTATAAATCAACAATGAAATATTTTGGAATTACAGAGTGTCCTGATGAAAAATGCAAATTACATTCTGTCTTACAAATCCAGCAAAACAAATTCTGAACCAGGCCTGAAAACAAAACAATTTTTAGGAGTGACAGTGTTATTGTTCATCTTCTACACTGGAGCCACTGCAGTGACAGATTTCTGACCTCATTACTTCAAGACTGCACAGCCAAGGAAGAACCCAGTTCCTCAAGCACAGAAATTCATCAGTAGGTCAGGCAGGTAGACAGAAACACATCTGGTATCCAAATTTCTATTTAATTAAAGTCAAAATCACTTCTACAGCTAGAATTCTTACAGGTGGTTTTCCTGCATTCATCTCACCCTGATCACTGTAAATTTTTCCACTGGTTTCAGGAAATTTTAGCAAAAAATATGAATTTGAATAAGTCAAACATTTCCTGTTGAGATTCCAACCTCTGACTTGTGGAACATTAATAAAATCTTCTTGCTTTTAACAAAACATGGTTTGCTGATAGGAAAGGGGGAATATATAAGGGAAGCTTTAATTTGTCTCAAGTAGGACAAACCAAGGTAAAAGTGCATGTCTAAATATGGGACAAGTAACAGTTCTTCCTTTATTTTTAATGTCTCAAATTCTTATCTAGCACATTAAGTTATTATTCATTTTAATTAGATGTTTTACTCAGGTTTATGTTAAAGTGCCTGTCCTTTAGCCTGAGGGCTTCTAAAGATGAGTGTACACTATGAAACAAAATAAACAACTTCAGTTACCATTTGCCATCCACAACTCCTAAAACCAGCTTCAGTGTAGTCAGTCAGTTTTCCTTTGCATCCTACAGAGAGCCAGAAAAAGCCAGAGGTCTTTCCCCTTATTCCCAGCACACCCAAAGGACACCAAACCTGGGAGAGGGGACAAACCAGGCCCCCAAGCCAGCTGAAATTTACAATAAACTGGATTATACAACTCTCAAAAATGTAGGCAACCTCTCAGCTGTAGCCTGGCCCAACATAAAACTGAGCAAAGGAGCTTGATTTGTAAACGTCTTGTTTGTTTCTATCAGAACTTCCATCAGCAGGACAGAAGTCTAATTGTGCAAATTTTAAATATCTGTACAACTCAGTTTAAGGCAGTTAGAAATCTCACAGAATATATATTAGTTCTACAGGCTCTTCATTATGTCTCTAAAATTGCCTCCTTTGAAAAACAATGGCATGTAAAATTTTGTAGAATGTAGGTAAAATAAGGTATCTTACTTTTTTGTTTTCGATAACTCATGAATGACAGGCTTTTAGCTCTTTCTTTTTCCTACCATAGTTTTATTCACAATAACCTCTTATCTTCTAGCTTTGTGCTAATAGTTAAATTAGTGTTTAAGTCCTAGCATGAAGAGTTTAGACTATACTAAACAAAAACTTATTATTAACTTTCATCAGATTAAAGCAACTTTTACATCAAATTGAATTTCTACATGAAAATTCCTTCTGGTTTTTTGAGTAGCCAGGTTTTTAAGGATTTCTCCAAAGTCAAAGAATGGTTGGGGTTGGAAGGGACCTTAAAGGAGAGACACCTTCTACTAACCCAGGCTGCTCCAAGCCCTGTCCAGCCTGGCCTTGGGCACTGCCAGGGATCCAGGGGCAGCCACAGCTGCTCTGGGCACCCTGTGCCAGGGCTGCCCACCCTCCCAGAGAACAATTCCTTCCCAATATCCCATCTAACCCTGCCCTCTGGCATCATGAAGCCATTCTTCCTTCTCCTGTCTCTACATGATGTGTCATTGCATTGACCTTTTGTATTTTATGGATAATATGTCTTGTCTTGCCCAGTAAACAATCTGGGAATTACATCCTATGGCTCAGGACACAAGCTCTGCTTCTCCACTTGCAGAATGTTTATTGGGATTGAGTGCAAGCAACTTAAATTTAACAACCACAGCATGTCAATGCATTCCAACCCTTACAGCACTCTTGGCTTTTTTTGAAAGGCTACATATAAAACAGCAACTGAACCTGATACAAAATTTCCCTGGCAAGTTTTACAAGAACACGGAAATAAATTTGCCTCCTTTGTCAAACTGATTAATGTGAAGATTCCTTATGGGAATGTGCAAGCTTTCCATCAGCAAGTATGAAAAATAGACTGTAATATGTTAAAAAACTAAACAAAAGCATGTTCTCAGTCAATGTTGATTATGTTGGCCTCTTGCAAAGTGGCAAGCGAAGTCGTACTTGTTTTTACACTTACACCCACAAATGTTACACTGGAAAGGATTTTCAAATCCATGGCATCCCATGTGGATGGTGTAAAGGATATTGTCTGCAAAGTACATGTCACAGTGCGGGCAGTGGTGCAGGAGCTGAGGGTCCTGCACTGGCAGGGTCGGAGCTGGAGTGCTCGGCTGGCTGTTGCTGATACTGGGAGTACTGGTGTGGGCACTGCGGTCACTGCTGGGCCCTGCCACGGGACTATAGTTCCTCTGATTGTGTGTGGGCCGGGAATCAGGGCTGGTTGGAGAGGAATTCTGAGGAATATTTGCTGACACAGCTGAAACTACTGCAGGTGCAGCAGGCTGCTGTATCATGAAAGGCTTTTCGTCTTGACAGGAAACGACGTCAGGAGAGGCTGGATTTTGGTTTTCAGGTGGCAAACTGGACAACTGTCCTGCTAAGGTGGAGAGCTGGTTCAAAGGATTATCCACCATGAGGTCTTGTGGATCTCTTGGCAAGCCACCACCTGGAGTGGGTTTTGTCATGCTCTCGTACCCCTCAGTCTGGATATTGGGGATTTCGTGGGTGAAATCGTTAAGGTAGTCTGGTTTCTGCACCACCATGGAAGGCGGGCTCAGATTAATTAATGCTCTCCTGCTGTACCCCAAATTGCTGGTCTTCTTCTGCAGAACGCCCCACATCTTCTTGCTGCTCAGGGAAGACCTGGTGCCCTTGATGGGCACCATCTTGTGCTTGCGCCGGCGGTGGTGGGACAGGTTGCTGCGGTCGCTGCAGCGGAAGGAGCACAGCTCGCACTTGTAGGGCTTCTCCCCGGTGTGGGACCGCATGTGAGCCTCCAGGTGACGCTCGTAGGCCGAGGCAAAGGGACACAGGTGGCACCTGTGTGGCTTCTCCCCTGGAAAATCAGAACAGGTTAGCCCACAGCACCTCAGAGTGCCTGGAAAAGGCTTTGTGCGCAGCTCGTTGTGAGCCGCTCGCGCGGCTTCAGTCACCGCCAGCCTCGAGCTCGTCCCGGGAGAGTGGAGAGCACTGGGACAGCTCTGCCTCGCCCAGGGATCATCAGCACACAGAAAAATCCTGAGTGGAACCAGCATAACACACAACCTGCCTGGGAACTGCAGCAACAACGCCAAGGACTGAGTGCAGTGATGTCTGCGTGGTGCCCTGGGTCCAGGGAACACAGAATGACTGTGCCACAAAATGTCACTGTTCCTCATGGTAACTCTGAGGGAGGTATCCTTCTGGGACCTTCAAACATCCCTACTCCTCAGCATCCTGGAACTACCACTCCAAATAACCCACGCACACAGGCAGCCACTCAAGGATGGAGCTCTGAAAAAGGAGCTGTGGCTAAAGGGTTCTAACAGAAGACAAAAGCCAGGTATTCCCTGGAGAGCTGGTGCTCTTCCAGATGGGAGACGGGATGATGACCAGGGAGACCCTCATGTCCTTTGCACGTGCAGAACTTTGCTCTTCTATCAAATGAAATTTATAGATACAAAGTTTTCTGAGTATTTTTAAAAAAGTTAGTGTGAGTAACAGAATAACAGGCTAGCACTTTTGTAACCCAGCACTTTAGAACTTCTGATTTCCCTTGACAGACTGATCTAGGAGTTACAGATCCAGGTCTGCAATGTCAGAAGTACCTAAAGGATGTGATGTGTGTTCAGGAGCTAAAATGAAAGATCATCTTCCTATCTCAAGTGCCAGCTCAATTTCTAAATCCCTGTCATATGACTGATGAGCATTCCATAGTTTGAGATCACAGTCTGGGATCCCAAATAGATTTCTTTTATTCCCCCTACACCACTGGCTCTCCAAAAGGAAAGAAATCAGTTTTTGTGCTACCTCTAAGTACCTTTTTTGCACCAAGTAAAACCATGATTTCTGCATGAGCATCTCTCTGCACTCATGTACATACACACAAGGATGGGTAAAGATCTGGACACTTGACAAAATGGTATGAGAAGATTGGCAAATTCTGTGTGAATGCAGGGAGTTTGTCAAGTTGATTTCATTCTAAACTGGTTACACAGAGATAAAGTTTTCCATCACATGTAGCACAACACAGCTGGTGAGCTACTCATTATCTGCATGAAGTCAATCCTGCAGCAGGCTGCACTTAATAATAATAATAATAATGGCTGCATGACCATGCCTGGGTCACAATTCCTTTGGCAGATGTCCAGGATGCTGTACCTGTTTATTTACACTGCTCTGAGGCTGTGAGTCAGCTGCCACTTCTCTCTTTAATGCTGACTCATCTGAGCTTCACAGCACAAGCAACCCATCTCCTGGCCCTCTGCCAGCCTTCCAAGCCAAACAACACTCAGGCCTTGGATCTTCTTCCCTTGAGTGAAAAAACAAACCAAACCCAACCTGGAAAACCAAACCAAAATAACTGTTTTCTTGTTCTGGAAGACACAAGAGAAGAATTTACCAGGTCCTTCAGAATCTGAACCTCAGAACTCTCTGATTTCTGGCTGGTTGCCATTTCCTACCCCACGATGCCCTGCTGAAACAAGCCAACACTGCAGCCCCACCTTTCCCCAAATCCACCCAGGGAACTCCTGCATGGAAGGAATGGCTCCCAGCAAAGTGAGACTGACTAACTGTACCTGAGGAGAGCTACAATCACATCCCAGCTACAACAGGTGAGTCCCAAAATGCCACCTACCCCAGACCCCTGAAAAGAGACACACGGAGGTTTTGGGACAGCCCATACCAGACTGGAAACCTGTAAAAACTTTCATTCTTTGCAAGACACATTTTTTTTCTGCTCTGCTTAACACCTTGAAGTTGTCTGTATTGGTGTGATACACTTGACAGAGTTCACAAGCACCTATTTTTTTTGTTTTCTCTCATTTGCCATGAAGTTTGGGCTTTCAGAACAGTTTAGGATATTTTAACCTCTATGAGAGTTTTGCTTTTCAGGTTTATACACCCAACAGTGGCAAATGCTCCTTAACAAGCCACAGTTGATAATTTTTCTGTTCACTGCTGATACCAGTCACTAACTTGATGGTAAGTCCTCACATTTGAATATTCCACCAATAACTTCATTCTTATTCCTAGGCTTTGTGCTTCCACATCTAGAATGTTGTGCAGAACAGGAATATTTTCATGGCTAAACAACAGAGGAAGAAAAGGCCCTGTAAATCTGTGTAGGAACATGTACATTTGTCACTTTTCTCATCAGCACAGAAAAACTAAGGTATTTTTAGGGCCCTTCAATTTACACTGAAGCTTTCATGCTAAACTCTACTCCCATATAGTTACTTATGATAATAAATGTCAGTAGGGATATGCACAGTTTAAATAGGTACATGGCACACCTTTACAAAAATCGACTCTAAAAACCCACCAATACCCAGTTATTATTAAGAATTCTCACACTGCTTGAATTTGCCAAATCCCAATGCAGAGGAAGTGCCCCCAGGGCCCCCAGGCAGGCAGAGCAGAGGATGCCATACCTGTGTGAATCCTGATGTGCTCGATGAGCCGTGCTGTTCCTTTGCTGGCATAGTTACAGTATCGACACTTTAACTTCCCATCAAAAGTCCTTTCAAAGCCATCCACCAACATTCCTGAGTTTTCATCCAGTGAAACTTCAACAGAAGGATGGTCCAGACCGTTCTGATCACCTTCTGTCCCAGCTGTGAACAATGCAACACAGATTTTAATGAACAATCTGTGGGATGCCATCTGTCACACTGTGAGCAAATGCCAAATGGCTTTTGCTTCTCTCTTGGTCTTTAAATATAGAGAATTATAAGAACATTCCCTGATTAAAACGAAGGTACATACACATCCTTTGTGACATGAAGATGACTATCAGAAATGCTTCCATACAGCTGCAGCATTAACTGGACTGTGAGCACTGAAGTCATTCTCAAAAAAAAATCAAATGTATGGTACTGGAAAAAAATTTATGGTACAGCTCACCTCCCGGGAGAGTCTCTACCTCCTTGTCACCAGTAACTGATCCAGAGATCATATTGACATGCTGAGTCTGCTGGGTCAGATATTCCTGAAAATCCTTCACGAAATCCAACGGTTCTGCCTTCTTTTCCCCCATATTGACTCTTTCATTTACAACCTCTCGTGCCTAGAAGGGAAAATGTTTTCAGAACACAAGTGGCATTGAGTTTGGCTGCATTCATAGAAACAAGTCCAGGTTTTGGGTTGGATTTTAAGTGAAGAATTACTTTTATCACACAGTACGTGTGTCGTGGTTTAACAAAGTCTGGTTTTCAGTTGAGGGGGTGGGGACCTGGCAGACCCAATGAGCTGCCTAGTTTGAAGAGCCAATCAGCTGGCTAGAGTTGAAGATTGACATCTGGTCAACCAATCAGCGGGCCAGTTTGGAAGATTGACACCCCTTTAAACCACTTACAAGAGCGGAACACGCCTCTACGAAAATGCATTCAAAGATGGGAATGGCCGCTTAGGGCCCCTGAAGAGGGCACTGGCTGGGCCAGGCCTGGCTGGGCTGGGCTCTCGTGGCCAGGTTGGGGTGCTGCTTGGCTGGGATTTCTGCCACCACCAGGCCGTGCTGCTGGGACTGTCCCAGCACCGCGAGCGACCGCGCGGCCAGGACGGCGCAGCCGGGGCTGTCTTGGCATGGCTCACAATGGACTTTGTTTGCTTTTAGGCAGCCCTGCTGCCTAAAGCAGCAGTTTTGTTTCTTTTCCTGACACCCCACATGAAGGAAAGGCACAGGGGTGGTGCCAGCAGGGAGTACATGATCAGCAGCCAGAGACACAGCGATTCCTCGACTCCAGAGCCTGGACAAGATCAACCTTTCAGCGCTGCAGGGCTCTATAAAAACTGTTCCCATTGATAAAGCAAATGAACATACTAATTCTCTCCCAAGTCAGGAAAAGGAAAGGGTGAAGACACGTAGAGAAAACAGCATGGACACTGAGAGCAGTAAAGGAGTCAAATTCTAGATGGGAGGGGATTGAGGAGATGCCTTAGTCTTGGGCTGAAATTCTTTGGTGAGGCTATGATGAAGATAATATTTTTGATCTATTAGACTTTGTTTTTTCCCTTTTTCTCACCTGCAGCCCCTGAGAGAAGGACACTCAGGCTGGAGCTGTGGATGCTGAAAAGCTGTAATCCAATGAGAAGCTGGAACGGAGAGAGATGAGAAACTTTGCCCCAGGGACAGAAGAAGAAAAAACTCTGTTCCCATATATAAAAGAAGAGAACTTTTGTTTTTATGCTAGAACAGCTCATCCACAAATTAGTGCCCCATAAGTTAACATGGCCCATGGAAGCAGCTGTGGGAAAGCTGTAACTCATGGGAGGGACCTTCACACTGCAGATTTTCCTTTCCTGGGGGCTGATTTGCTGCTGGCACTGAAGCCACAGGAGAACTGCTTCTTGTGGAGAATCTCCACAGCATGGCAAGAGAGACTCCCCTCCCTAGCTGGACTGAAGAAGATTATTTTAGAGGTGGCAAACTGAAAGTTCCAGGTTTTGTCTCTTTAAGTTGTGGGAAAGAAAAGAGGGTGTTGGGGAAGAAGTGTTCTGAAGGTTTGTTCTGATTTTATCTTTTTTATTTGAATTCTGTTAATAAAGTTTTCTTTATACCATTTATAGTTTTGAGCCTGCCCTTCCTAATCCATATCTCACAGCAGGAAATTATTAAATAACTAATTTTTAGTGAATGCATGGGCATTTGCCAGCATTAGACCCACCACACTGATTCAAAGAACAAATTGGCAACCAGAAGAATATTGGGTTTTTGAATGTTTAACTCATTAAAGATCACCAAATACAATTCATGGGGAAAGCCCTTTCAGCAACAGGTAAATTACATAATAATAACACAGTAAATACAATTTTAAAATTAAAAAATACATAACAATAATAATAATAAAAATCAACCTGTCTTTTAAAAATAAAAATAATGGATCATACCTGAATTTTAGTTCCCTGCTAAGTAGCAAACATGCTCCAAAATGTACAACACATCAGATAAGAAGCAGAGAGCACAGCTTCTCCACTTTTCCTAGAAGGAATAAAAAGGAAATGTGAGTCTATTACTCTTCCCAACCCCAATGAGTTACGAGAAGGAAACCTGAAAAAGATTTGTGTTTGAAAGACAGGGCTCTGACACTCTGCTGCTCTCAATTTTATAAAACAATCACACTTCCAGTAAATGCTTTTCAAAGGCTGCATCCTCTGCTTCCTGGATGCCACCTGAAGGACACTTCTGGCTCACTTCTCTTTTCCAATAAACATCTGGCTCCAAAAATCCCCATATTTGGGTCAGTCAGTTCTGGGAGCTGCAATGTTGGGAAACAACTAAATGTGGGTGATTAGCAAAGCTGGAAAGAAGCTTGGACAAAGCATTGTTTCACAGTTCTCCCAAAATTTGACTTTCCTATCCTGAGTAAAGGTCTTATTCCTATCCATTATTTTGCCCTGAAATTATTAAAATATTCCCCAGAAATCAGTGGTTAGGCTTGTATTGGGGAGTGTAAACAACAAACCTCTAGGAAGTCCCAATTCACAATGAATTTGGGAAGACAGAGCTTGGGATACATGTGGAAGGAGAACAACGAGTCTGTCACGTTATTTCCACAGATTATAACCAGAAATAATTTACAATGCTACCATTTCACCAAGAATATTCCTTATTTTTAATAGGTACTCAGGTGACCTACAGAAACTCAAGTTCTGAGTTCCAAACCACATTTAAATATCTTCTCCTGTGTATCCAAAGCTCCTCACAGACGTTTGTTCATTTCTGGCATCCAGATGAGGATGTTCTTTCACATCTTGCCTGAGTGGGCTCAACTCCCAGCATCGATTACCACCATTAAGTTAAGTTTGGAACACATCTTTATCTATCTCTTACCTACCCTCTCTTCCAGGTGTCACCAGCCTCCTGTAGGCTTAAGTTAATTTGTGTTCCATTTGTTGGTGTCTCCTGCAATAAAACAAAGACATCAGGATATGAATTACAATATTAAAGATACCTCTAATATTGAAGATATGAAGAGAAAAACAGGACAATGTAACACAGAGTCCTGACCAGGCCAACTTTCCATGAATTATAACAAAAAATAACAATTTAAAATTAAACCATTCAAAACAACATCAAAGGTTTGTGTTATCAGAGGAGAATCTGTGTGTGCCTTTGGGTAAGGCACTAAAACTTATTTCAGAGAATCACAGAATAGTTTGGGTTGGAAGGGACCTTAAATCCCACCCAGTGCCACCCCTGCCACGGCAGGGACACCTTCCACTGTCCCAGGTGCTCCCAGCCCTGTCCAGCCTGGCCTTGGGCACTGCCAGGGATCCAGGGGCAGCCACAGCTGCTCTGGGCACCTGTGCCAGGGCCTCAGCACCCTCACAGCCAGGAATTCCTTCCTAATATCCCATCTAACTCTGCTCTCTGTCAGTTTTAAGCTATTTCCCCTTGTCCTGTCACTCCAGGCTCTTGTAAATAGTCTCTCTCCATCTTTCTCTTGTGTCCTGTCCTGAAAAGCCACAATTAGGTCACTTCAAAGCCTTCTCTGCTCCAAGCTGAACAACCCCAGTTCTCTCAGCCTTACTTGACTGCACTGATTGCTTTTAAAAAACATTTAATTGTGAAAGAAAATGACATAAAACTTCATAAACAGATTAGGGATCAACTGCATAAAACTTTCTTTCTCTACCTCACTGATTTATCATGAGAACATTGATCCTTTTCTTTACACCAGTGTAGGGAAGTCACCACAATTTAAACATGACCCAAAGCTCCCACTGGTGTGCTCAGACACTTCTGTGATTTCGTGTGGCATTTTTCAGAGCTACACAGCCAGCAGCTCTCCTTCTCAGGGCAGAGTGACGCACATCTGATCCTTGCTGTGTCACTCCTGCAAACCTGCAAATGCAATTCTAATTCCCAGAAACTGAGCAGCCCAGCTCGTGTTTCACACCCCAGGGCTGGGCTGATCACACCAGGTGTTACCCGAGCTCTGCTGCCACAACCACACCTCCTCCAGCTTCACACGACCAGCAGCAGGGCACTGCTTACTCATTTTCCACCCAGGCACAACTGCTGGCCTGAGCAGGGGTCACAGCACCGAGCTGAGCTTGCTGTCAAAGAACGTGCCAGGATGAAATATTCTGCCTGAATAATGCTGCTAAAGGAAGCAGTTCATAGGGTACACCCAGCAGTTTCACACACACACTCAGAACTAACCCTGCAGTAATTACAAGAGCATAAAGCATCTATGAGGACATGTATGCAGTGAGAGAATAGAATTACTGTGAGCAGATGGATGCATCCCACCTCCTTCTAAGGAATCCCGGGGAAAAAAGGGGGAGTGCTCTCTGTTCCATCTTTTCCATAGCAAATAAATGAAAGCAGGAAGGATTCCAAACTCCATCCAAGCCCTTCCAGGTCCTCCTGAAGGAGTGTGACCGTGGGGAGGGGAGTGAAGCACAGCGTCGGTGGCCACCCTGACCTGTCACCAGCCCCCGCTCGATCCCGCTCCTCCTCCTCCAGCCCCAGCCGGAGCGGGACGGGACACGGCCACGGGAAACCTCCCAGGAAGCCGCGTGTCCCGTTCCGGGCTCCGCGGACACGAGACACGGAGCTTCTGTGGAGCGTGCAGTGAAGGGCTGCAGATGCTGAAGGGGCTGGAGCAGCGCCGTGCCCAGGAAAGGCGGAGGGAGCTGGGGCTGCCCAGCCTGAGAGGAGCCCGGCCGAGAGGGCTCCCAGCCCTGCCTGTCCCGGGGTGTCAGCAGCGGCACCGGAGCCACGGGCAGGGACCGATGCACAGCGAGTTCCACCCCAGCGAGGAAGAACTCCGCTGTGAGGGTGGGAGCGCTGCCCAGCGAGGTGCGGAGCCTCCCCCGCTGCAGACGCCCGGAACCCGCGCCGTGTGCCGGGGACGGCCCTGCCGAGCGGGGAGGCGGCACCGGATCGGTTCCTTCCGACCTCCGCGACTCTGCGATGCTGCGATTCCAGTAACTCTGTCATTTCTGCCATCCTGTACTTTCTGTGGCCGCTCCGACTGGTGTTTGCCCCGCTCCACGCCAAGGCAGCGGCCCCGGGGCTGCGCCGCTGACCCGGCCCCGCTCCCGGCGGGGCAGCGCGGCCCTCCCCGAGCGCTGCCCGCCACCCGGCCCCGTCACGGCACAGGGAGGCCCCGGGAGGAGAAGGAGGGGCGGAAAGGAAGAGGGAAAGAGGGAAGGGCAGGAGAGGAGCGGGAAGGGGAGGACAGGCAGCACTCACCGCCGCCGCCCCGCGCCGCCACCGCCGCCCGCCGCCGCCATGTTTGTTGTGCCTCCCCCGGCCCGGCCCGGCCCCGCCCACCGCAGTCTCGCGAGACCCGGGCGCGCTGGCGGGAGCGGAGGAGAGGGGGCGTTGGCTCTGACGTCACGGGGTGTTGGTTCTGACGTCACGAGGGCGTTGGTTCTGACGTCACGGGGCGGGCGTCAAAATGGCGGCGGCGGCGGCGGGAGCTTGGCTGAGGGGCTGCGCCAAGGTGACGCCTCAGGGCGGGACAGGGGCACGGGAAGGGACAGGGACAGGGACAGACCCCGCGTCCCGCTGGGCTGCGGGGCGGGGCTCTGTGGGCCGGGGCTGGGCGTGCCGGGGCGCAGCTCTGCGGGGCGCTGCGGGAGCGTCCTTTCCTCCCTGTGCGCTGCGAGCGCGTGTGCGGAGCGACGGCGCTGGGTTCGGCGCTGAGAAAAGTCCTGTACGTCTTACGAAATGGTTGTGCTGGCCTGGCAGCAGAGGCGCTTCGGGGGCGCCCTTGGTTGCAGCAGCGAGGGCTCTCCCGGCGTGCTGGCACTGCCCGGAACGGGCACGGCCGGCCCCGGGAGCCTGGGGGTGCCCGGGCTGGGCATTGCGGGTGTCTGCGCTGGGCCATGCTGCGGGGCCCTTTCCGCTCGGAATATCCTTGGTTTTCCTGAGCGCCCCCGAGGCGCTGGAGCTGCGAGCAAGACACGCGGGGACCCCGGGGTTTTGCCATGAGTGCCCTGGCTCTGCGGGGTGAGACCTTCTGCTGCAGCTCCTGGGTGTGCTGCGGCTCTGGAAATAAACTGAAATAAAGAAAACCAACCCTAAAATTGAATGCAAGCTTCCCACTGGGGAGCTTCTCTGCTGGGAAACAGGAGCTGTGTGGAAAACAGCTGGGATGGACAAGGAGTGGAAGTCACAAAGTGAGCTGAGGAAAATTGCTTTGGGGTTTTTTCTGTTTATATCTTAATGCTGCCGCCAGGTCCAGCATTAAAATCTTGTTTTAGATTGCAAAACAAACATGAAGGCAGGAACTGATCTTTTAAAGAGCTGAGGTGGAGGTAAGAATTGAGATAAACAGAAAAATCAATGTTATCAGCAACCAATTCTCTAAAGCCTGTGTTCTGCAGGGCAAACAGTCTGAACCCTGGAGCAGGATAAATCACTGCCCACAGAAGGAGAGCAGGAAAAAAGGCAGGGAAGCAGCAGCCAAGGATTTGAATAATGCACATGCTCTTTAAATAACTGCCTGAAATTAGTGATACTGCAAGAAAAGAAAGGTGCGCAATAATGTAGTGACTTGATTGTTTATTTAGTTTTAAAACTTAAATGTCGAACTACAACATAATTTCCACACTGGGCTGTTATTCCTCTGGGACAGCTGTGAGTTGCTGCTCTTTGTGTGGGAGTTGCCTTGGATGCATCCCATTGGTTCCCAAACTTTTCAAGGTGACCTTTTTGGGAATATTCCTTTTGTCCTGCAAAGGAGCAAAGTGTCTCAAACAATTACTGGCCAAGGCATGGCTGATAAATGCCTGGACAGGGCTTGGGGCACCCTGGGACAGTGGAAGGTGTCCCTGCCCATGGCAGGGGGTGGCACTGGCTGAGCTTAAATGTCCCAGCCCAAACTACTCCATGATTTTATGCTTTATATTCCCAGTAATTCACCATGCAGGAAAACACTCTTTTCTTTGTCCTTGGGAGTGCAGCAGTGGAAGGAGCAGGGCTGTGTGTGGCTTGCAGCCCTGTCAGGGCTCAGGAAGCAGCACAGTTAAACAGAAGTGTGCATGTGCAGGCTCAGGCTTTCCCTTCCCAGCCCCTGCCAAGGACAGGCGTGCACAGGTGGGTGTGTGCACTCCTGGCTGTCAGGTGACCCCAGCATAATAATCCATTCCTGGCTGACTGCTCCCAGAACCTGTTTGCCTGGGGTTTAATCTCCATTAAAACAGTGTTTTCTTTATTTTGTGAAGTGACTCCAGTAACTCCATCATCCTTTGAAAGTGCTGCAGCTACTGCTGACCATCCAAATGTACTCACAATTTAGCTCTGCTCTGCAGTGGTTGTTTTATGTCACCAGGGGTGTTGAATGTGAATAAACACTGAATTTTCACAGCAATATTAATTTTCTCTATTACCACTTCTGAGTATTTGTTGTTGTTGGGTTTTATTTTATGCACAGCTGTTTGTGCCAAAATCAGAATTTCCTTATCACAGCAGACTTTTGCTTCTTGTCTCCACAAGAGTTCATGGGTGTGTTTTCCATCAGTTCTTCAGCCAGGAAGATGACAAGTGTTGAAAGCCAACATGAAAGAGGGGGGATTATTAGAAGGATCAAAGGAATTTTTACTTCCTGACCCCAGAGTTGCTGCTGGTTTTGGAGGAATGCTGCTGTCACAGTGTGCACTGTGGAATTGCCCTGTGTTCTGTGGGCTGAGCAGGCGCCTGCTGGGGGCACAGCCAGCCTGTCCCTCACCCTGGGGTCAGAATGAGTGCTGCCAGGAACCTGTGCTGGCAGACACGTGGTTTCATTCTTCATGGCCCAGCTGTGTCTCTCCTGGGGGTTTCTGTCAGCACTTGTCCTGGTGAGACATTTGTGTCTCCACACTTTGGACTGGCAAGGCAGAAGTGCCAGAAATCTGTGGCAGAGATCAGCCCCGGAGTGGGCTGGGTGTGGGGAGCTGTGGGAGCAGAGCAGAACCATTGTTCTGTCATTTTGAGACACACACAAACTGGGCTGCTTTTCAGGAATACATTTTAGCTACTGCTGGCCCATTACTTCTTGAGCCAGATCTTTTATGCTAACTTCATTTAAAGTCCTAAGCCAGACCCTTTATTCCCTGAAGTCCTAAATTTAAAGTCCTTCCTTTAAATTTCCTAAGGAGTTATTCTGTGTTTGGAATGCATATTTGCCTTCATACCAAGCTTGCCTTTCTAAAGCCTGCTGTGAGGTAAATAAGTCTTTGAACACAAAAGTTTTTAGGACTCTGAGGGACAAAGCTGTCACATTGTCTATGTCCTGACAATCACTGTGTGTAGCTTCCTCCCAAAAGTCACTGTTCTGTTCATTTTTGTGATTTTTGCCACATATTCTTAGTACTATTCCCCACAGTAAAATGCTCAGCCTCTGCTCTTTTGGTGGGATAACCAATGCTGCTTGAAATCATTGTTGTATATTGTGGACAAATGGGGAGCATAAGCATAAATCACATAGTTTTAGTTCCTTCCCATGCTTTTAAAATAAATCAGCCAAATAAGACACATTAATTGTTAGTTACACTATCAATGTACTAACTGTGGGATTTTAACTGTGTGGAAATTAACTGTACAGAAGCACTGAAATGCCAGGGCTTTGAATACAAAATGTGTGCTCATTCTGAAAATCATTAAGAGGTGGATGAGAATTCAGTCTGAATACAGAAATCCACAGTGCAGTTAAAAGTTAGGCTCTTTCATGGAAAAATGCCAATAATGCACGTGAGGAGCTGTCAGAATGCTTTAGAAACAAGAGTTGCTGGTCCCTAGAAAAGCAGGAGAAAGCTAAAGTCAGTCATTAAAGTTGACAGGCCTGTAAAATTCATTGTATGTGTATTTTATATTTACTCTTATCAGTCTTGTTAGTGAAAGTATTCATTCTATTGAAATACACACTCACTACACTGAATATTGCAGTAGACCTGCAAAATCATCTATAAAAATAAATACTAGCAGGGTTTATTTGCTGTAAACACTAAAATTTAATTTTACATTAAAAATGCTTGTGCATACTTTGTAGAATAACCTTGTGTTAGTAAACTTCCAGAAAGAAAACTGTTTCATGTTAAAAGAAAAGTAATTAAAGGATATTTTCTTTTAGGACACAGGGGAGGGGGAGGTTATATTTTCTCAAAAGCTTTCAGGCTGAACATTAGATGTAAGTTATATTTCCTAATCATTTACTGAATACAAGCACTGGATAAAGTTATAGATGGTTGTCTGCAGACAAATCTAACTGTTTGCATGTTCTGTATTTGTTGCCAGCAGCTGAGAAGACACTTGCCAGCAGCCTTGGCTCCTTGGAGGGTTTCTCCCTGTGCTTTTAGATCCTCCAAATCAGAACTCAAGCCAAATGTAGCCGGTGATGGACTTGCCTGTGCTCCACTTCAGACATTCACTGAAGAGGAGGCCATGCTGAAAGACATGGGTAACTGTTAAGTCTGCAGTTCAGATTCAGAAATGTTCCAAATAGAAGGGATATTTTAGCTTAAAATTTCATTTTCATTATTTATTTCTAGTCAAATGTTGAGATTTTTTGGGGCAGTTGTGCTTTATGCCTGAGGTTGCTTGGGCTGCTTACTTTTTCCTTCTGACATGCATAACCTGTCAGAAGCACCATTCCTGTTATATTGATTCCCAAGGAGGCTCTTTAGGCATTTATTTATGGAATATTTACACGTTTTCTCTCTTCTCTTCATTGCAGTGACCAAATTTGCCCAGGAACGAGTTGCACCTTTCGTGCAAAAAATGGACGAGAATGCGAAAATGGAAGAGTCCATTGTACAGGGATTGTTTGAACAAGGGGTCTGCACACCTTTACCTAACCTTTTATTTGGAAAGTAACAGCATTTTATGAATCTCTAACTGTGCTTTGTTCAGATTTATAGATTAAAAGATTGAGGGGTGTAATTCAAATGAACTAACAAACCATTAAAAATTTTGGAGTTGTCAATCACACGACAGCTTTCTTTACAGCATTATCACTCTCCATCTTTTACTGTAATTTTTTTCCATGTCCCCCATACCACATACTTCACCTTATCTTTTAGTTCCTTGTCTTCCCTCCCTCCCTTTTTTTTAGTTGGATAAGCATAATTGGATGCTGGAAAGGCCGTGACTCCAAATGTTGATAGAGAAGAGAACCAGCAGTCCTCTGTGCCTTATTGGGCAGCCATGAGGAGTTACATTGCCAAAATCCTGGTGTTCATTCCTGGATTCAATTTTAGCCTTTCCAGCTATCAGGGCAAACAAATTTCTACATTTGCACCTTTTCCATTTCAGCTGATGAGTATTGAGCTTGGGGAAGAATATGGAGGAACTGGAGCTTCATTTTTTTCAATCATATTGGCAGTGGAAGAATTGGCCAAAGTTGATCCAGCTGTGGCTCTTGTGTGTGAACTCCAAAACACTCTAACAAATAAATTGTTTACCACCTATGGAACAGAAGAACAAAAGAGAACTTACCTGCCCAGGGTGTCCAAAGATACAGTGAGTCAAAGTCTTACTTGACTTAGCTACTGAAATGATATTATTGTTTAGTAATGTTAGTGGGGTTTTTTTTTCAGTGGCTAATGTGTGTCTGCAGCTCTGGAAAATATGTGTGAGCTTTGAAACACTGGTTAGAGCTGAGATCTGTGGTGATATAGATACATCCTGTCATCAGTAGCTGAGAGGTAAAAGTAGAAAGGCACTTATTAGTTTCATTAAAATTTAATTTACTGTGGAAAAGAACTGTAAAGCAGTTGACTTTGAGAGATGTGTAATTACACAGGTTTTCTATTCTTAATCTTCATAGCTGCAACTCAGTTACTTTAATGCAATAGGTTAAAATGTTTGAATTTAAGAGACTTGTGCTGGCTTATAAGTATTTTCCTGATAGGAATTATTTATATTTGCAAAAATTAAATTGGCTTTTTCCTTTCCCTTGACAGTTAGGGAGTTTCTGTCTTTCTGAGGCTGGGTCTGGCAGTGATGCTTTTTCCTTGAAGACTCGAGCTGAAAAGAAGGGAGACTACTACATCATCAATGGCTCAAAGATGTGGATTAGCTTAGCAGAAGATGCAGGAGTCTTCTTTGTCATGGCAAATACAGACCCATCCTTAGTAAGTTGCTACAGAATTCTTGCATTTCACTGACAGCTGCTGATATATGAAACTGTGGATTTTGTACTAATAATCTGATGTTAGAGGTTAATGCCCTGTGCACCTTTTCCTAGCTGACTGCAAACTTTTAAAAATATTTCCCAACAAAACTTGAGAACTTGGTGAGCAATTTAATAAATTCCTACAACCAGGGAAAATAAAAATGTCAGGATCATGGTTGCTTAGATGAAGAGTACTGGTGGTGTTCTGAGTAACAGGACTCAGTTTTACTTTTTTCCAACCTTTCTGACTTAGCTGACAATTTCCTGTTGTTAAAAAACAAAATGGAAAATGAAAAAGTATTCTATAGTAAAATATGTCCAGTAAAAAATTACATAGCTGAATATGCAAGTGTCAGGTCTGTGTCCAGTCTGGATAGCAGGTAGTAGATTTTGAGGGATATTAGTATGAAACCCAGTTTTTGATTATTTTTAACTCCCCCCCAGGGCTACAGAGGAATTACATGCTTCGTAGTGGATCGCAACACAGAGGGGCTTCAGGTGGGGAAAAAGGAGGACAAGCTGGGGATCAGAGCATGTTCCACCTGCCCAGTCACCTTTGACAACGTGAAGGTATTGTAAGTTCAGCTGTTGATGCATCATTTGTGTACAACTGCAACCTGGCTACACATCAGGAAAGAATATTAACTAAATTCCCTGTTTTTTCCCCTTAGATACACTGATTGTTGGGCATATTTTAGCATCTTCCTTCCACAGAAGTCTAGAGAGGGTTGGATTTCTTAAATTTTGCTGTAGTTTTCTCTCAGTCATCAGTTTATAGCCATGTGAATCTGGGAATGCTCTAATCAGGTATCCTAGAAATCAAACTGTGGTTTACGTTTTATGCCTTCACTTATGAGGAACAATTGCTAAAACTTGTGAGTCCTTTTAGTAATTGCAAAGCAGAATAGAACAGGAATAATTGGGTGGTTTTATTTTTTAGGTTCCTGAGAGCAATATCCTGGGACAAGTTGGACAAGGCTATAAGTATGCCATTGGAATGCTCAATACTGGCAGGATAGGGATTGCTGCACAGGTGGGTGACTTGGTTTGTCACTGAGCACAGCCAGGAGAGCATTTGGGTTCGGACTGAAATTTGTGGAATATTTAAAGCTGTTTAGAAAATACTTTATTAAAAGCTCGGTTGCCACTAGATGTCACTGTTCCCGTAGCAAAGTTACAGCAAAGATGGGAACAGCTGCCAGTGGGAAAATTCTCCTGTGGTGACATAAGCAATAGACTTCAAAAACATTAAATGGCAATTAGCTTCTCTTGGGTCCTTAACTTATGGCTACTGAACTATGTCCACGTTCTTGTTTTCCACTATGAAAATTTATTTATAAATTTTATAAAGAAAACTAACTTTGGAAATGTTAACACACTGAAATATATAAATTAATGCTTCCAGCTGGGATTTTATAGGGCTGGCAAGTGTAATCTAGTGCTAACTGATGTTTTCCCAACAACTTGTTTTTAAAAGTCAACTAATTTTTAAAATAAAGGTGATTTTCTCTAGCAGAGCTGTTCCAGTTCATTGTTGTCTTTGAAAATTGCACTGTATGGCATCTTAGGGGAGAATATTTACTGACCTTGGAGTTATTTCAAAATGTTGTATTTTGCTGTAAAGTCAGTTTGGATTTCAGAATGCTGCTGATCTCAGTGGAAATCAAGTTCAGCCCCAGAATAAAATTACTTGAGATAAGTTTTAATATTTTTAATTTACTTTTGAAGTAATCTTTCTTTGTTTACATTTTGTTGTGCAGTGTTTCTGTACTACCAATCTCTTTTATCTTTTGCCCTGGTTTGCAGACAGACCAGAAAAAATCATCTTTATGAAACTGAGATTTTCCACATGGCAATACTCTATGCTGATAATTGGGCTGGCTTTTCCATAATTTCTAAAGATTACCTCTGATTAAACTTTGTCTGATATGGCATTTAAAAAGGGCTGTGGGCCTCATTGTTCCCAGAGATATAAATAATATAAAGGCTCTGCCAGTAAAATACATGGTCTGGATTTTACTCTTAATTACTCCAAGTTACACCTTAATTAAAAGTTAAGGTCAGGTAGTTGTTATATCTTAATTACTGCCTTCTTGGCACCTTCAAATTAAGAAAAATGGACTTGACAAGAACAGCAGCTCTAAAGCCCTGTGGTATTGAGTTTAGTTTTGCAGCAGTAATAGTTTTAAAAGATAATGAAGATCTTATAAAATGTAATTGTGGCTTTGAAAACAGTTTCAGATGGTTTTAGTGCAAGGCAGCTGCAATATTATTGCACGTGCTGAAGTTGGTGTACTTTGTTCTTATAATTTATATAAGGAGATGACAAATCTGATAATGGGGCTGATTAGCAGCAGACTGCAATGTTTTCTTTTGCTTTTTTCCTATATATCATTTTTTTTCTCTTGTACATCATTCAAGGTAGTTTTTCTAAGCTGCCTGATGTGACACTTTATTGCTTCTGCCTTTGTGGAAAGACAAAATTGATCTAAATTCTTCTACAGTTGTTTTGCAGAGTTGGAAGATAGTGCAAGAAATGTTACTCTCCTTCCACTCCACTAAGTTTATAAATTCTGAAATAAATTGCTAATTCTGGCAATTCAGTCTGGCGTCCTCTAGAAAATGAGAAATTATTTTGCTATGAAATTAATTTTGATTAATCATTCAGATTATTTTTCCTTTAATAGGGTAATGTAGATCTATAGATCTTTAGTTTACAGTCATTTTCTTATGCAATTATGAATTTTCCAAACAAACACTTCATATTTTTGCAATTACAGCTGACCCATAAGTTTTGCTCAAAAAATGAGTGGTACTGTTTTCACAAATACTTGCCTATGGTAAGAAATGGGCATCTAATAGGTTTGTTCCTCAAACTTTTATTTTTTATAACTCACCTCAGTTTGTGTAAAATTCTCCTCGGATTCTCTAAACAAATTTTAACAATGTCTAGGTAGGAAGAAAATAACTTTTCTCCTGGATATCAACCTGCCTGACCAGAAGATGACCAATTGTTATCATCTCCATTAGGTGCATTCAATGAATCCATTTTTTCTGACCATATCCTTATTTTTCCTTACAGATGTTAGGACTGGCCCAGGGGTGTTTTGACCGCACAGTTCCCTACACGAAGGAGAGAGTCCAGTTTGGGAAAAGCGTGTTTGATTTCCAGGTACTTGTTAATGGGCTGCTTCCTCCAAGAAAGAATAGTGACCATAATAAACAGTAAAATTAGTATAATGATCTGCATAATTCATGTTCCACTTCATGTCTTGTCTCTCCTCAATACTTGAGAAGAATTTTTCAAAAAAACTCTGGATGAACGTTCATCTGCCACATAAAATTCAGCAATTCAGTGCTGTGTGCCTTTGCAAGTACCACACAAATAATTTAAAACTTAAAAATATCATTGACATATTCCTTTTGCTTGATAACTTATTGACATTCTTTGAAAATAATACACGTGGACCTCCCTTCTGATTTTAATATCCCACTATACTGAATGTGCTCCAGTTTTTCTACCCTTTCATGAGGTATAGGGGAAGGGCTTTTTCTGGAGACTAAAAATCATAAAAAGATGAAGAAAACTGAATTATTAGATTTCCTGTGTTGTACAAAGACATTTAGTTTTCATTATAATATCTGTTTCTTACAGCAAAAAAGACTCTTTGTTGCAAAAATGATGTATAGTTTAATAAGGAAGATACATAATTGTAATTACTCTGGTAATTTTCTTGTTAAAAGAAACCTACATCTCAGCTGAAGAGAAGGAACATTAGCACTACTCATAATTTATGCAAATTTTAGGAAGCACTCATAGATACCTAGGAAATGATTGGAACTACGTCTTTTGAATGGGAAATGGAATTTATAATTGCCAAATCATTTTGGTATTTTGACCTGCCTATATATTTCTGCAGATCTGAGAGAACGGTGTTAATGTTCTAATAAGATGAAAGATTTCATTGTGTTTTAGCCTACTAAATGTTCATTTTCAATGATCATAATATTTGGGTGTTCTTAAATAAACCCATTCTTCTGTAATACCATTCAGATGTGAGCTCCACCACCTCTTTCCTTCCCCTTGAATCCATTCCTCAGTCGTGTCCTCTGTACCTTTAAGCTGCTTCTAGATCTTGTCTTGTGGCTCTGGGACAAGGAAAGGAGTTGTCACCTTGCTAGTTCTCCACTTCTGTTTAAGAAATATTTGTTTACAAGTCTTCCTTGGCTAAGCTCATTAGGAAACCAGACCTGGTTTTGTCTCAGTGAACAGCTGCAGAACGGAAATGCAGCTCTGACTTCCTCATGCCTTTGTAACCCTGAGGAGGATGTTAAGATTGGAATAAAATTATCCTTCATATTCCTGGGTTTAAATAGGTAACCCTCTGTCCAGTCAGGCAAAAAGAACCCCAGGGCTCCTGAATCCAAGAATAGGAAAGGGGAGAGCAGGGCTGCAGTTCCTGAGAGCACTTCAGTGGCCCAGGAGTGCTCCCAACCTCTGTCGATAAGCACAGAAGGAACACGGGGTTACTTCCCACCTGGATCCTTGTTTTCTTTTAGAGTGCAGGTGCATGCCGTGGTGAGCAGAATGGCTGTTGCTGGCAGCTGCAGGGGGCTGTGGCTCTGTCTGAGTGCTGTGCTGCCGTTGCAGGGGATGCAGCACCAGATTGCCCAGGTGGCCACGCAGCTGGAGGCAGCCAGGCTGCTGACCTACAACGCGGCGCGCCTGGCGGAGGCGGGCAGGCCGGCCATCAAGGAGGCCAGCATGGCCAAGTTCTTCACTGCTGAGGTACCCCAGCTCCCTCACTGCAGCTTTTCACCCCATTCTGATAAAGCTCCTTCTGCTACCCGGAGTTCATCTTGGCTGTGAAAGCCCTGGGTGTATTTTTATCTGGATGCCACACCCCTGGAGGTGTTCGAGGCCAAGTCGGATGGGGCTTGGGGCAGCCTGGGCTAGTGGAAGGTGTCCTTGCCCATGGCAGCGGGGTTGGAATGAGATGAGTTTTAAGTTCCTCTCCAACCCTCTCCATTCTGTTTTTCTCAGCCCATGTACAGAATCTAAATTAAGTCACCAAAGAATAAGCTGCTCATGCCCCTAAATAAAAATTTTAAAACCAACAAATAACGCTAAAGGAGGAAAGTGAATTGATACTTTCACTTATTAAGAAAGATTTAATTTTCTCAGAAATCTTATTGTGTCATGAGAAGTGATACTTAAAGACACTTAAAGTGACACTTAAAGAGTTCATTTGTGACCATTTCAGCTCTGCTGGTCACATTCGTGAGTCTTAAAATGACTCAAAACTGGATGACTTTTCCCTCTTTGCAGTTGCTGTCTTGCATGCCTCTGCTGGTCTTTTGCACAGAGCAGCATAGAAACTATTGCTGTAACAATTAGTGAAGTCCTGATGTCCTCTGGTTTATGTTGTTTTTATACTAAAATGGCTTGCTGAAGATGAATACCAAAATACCCATCCTTCTTCCCTGCTATTCTGGTCACTGCTTTATTCCCTGTTTTGTTATTAATTAGGTACAAAGTATAAGTTTTACTACTGCTGTCTGAAGTTGAATCCTGTAACTCTGAAACTCTCCTCATAGGTTGCAACACTAACAACCAGTAAATGTATTGAATGGATGGGAGGTGTTGGATACACCAAAAATTACCCAATAGAAAAGTACTACCGTGACTGCAAGATAGGTGAGTGCCACTTTCCTACAAAGTATCTCTTGCAGCTTCGGTGCTATTAAAGTTTGAGGAAGAAGGGCTGGCTTTTTTTCTCAGGATATTTTTTCCTTGAGACTGTATCAACACTAATTCAAAGGCTCAGATATAAAACTTTAGGTATAAATGTATGTACATGCACAGCTAATTAAAATATTTCATTAGATACCAACAAAATACAGACACAAACACTGTGTCCCATTCTATTAGGAAAATTTCTGTAAGAAAAAAAAAGAGTTAATAATACTTTCATTGGCTTTAAGATCTGAATCCACGTGGAGTTTTCTTTTCAAAGCTTTCTTATTTATCAGGATAATCCTTGGACCCAACAGTTTGATATATTCAACAATATTACCCTTTGACTTTTATTACAACACCATTTGGAACCTCTTCATTTTTGTTGTCTATTTAAGAACTGCTTTTCAGAAAAATGTCTTTGCATTATGTGTTGCCAGCCAGAAAAGTGCTTTCATTGTTACAGATAATAAAATGGGAAGATTTATAATATTATATAAATAATTACAATTCTGTGCTATTACTTGCACAGTAAAGCTTCATTTCATAATTGTAAAGGCTCTCACTGGACTTTAGGATGATATTTTGGTCTCTCTTCATATACTCACTGTAGGTTTAGAGTCTACTAATTTGTTTTCTTCTGATTTCAGGTACAATATATGAAGGAACTTCAAATATCCAGTTGAGCACAATTGCAAAATTCTTAGCACAGGAGTACTGAAACCATAAGGACTTTCTTGATGCTATATAAAAATTATTTCCCTGAACAGTGATTGTAAATTTATTTGTAATTACAGAAGGCATTGATGGCATACTAAATAAGAATACACCATCACAGTGGAATCATAGGGAAAACCGCGAGTTCCCCATTTCAGGAGAGGGAGTGATTCCTGTGAAATCATGAATTCCACATTTAAATCCAAACTTCTTTCAGCCTGAGACACTTCCAAGCACTGGATGTAGCTCCCTTAGGTCATGCCAGCAGTTCATCTCCCCTTGGAGATTTCAGAGTGAAAACAAAGGAATCCAAATCCCTGGAATTCCTGTTGCTCCACCTGGGAGAGCTGGTGTGTGGAGAGGAGCTGCAGTTGGGGGGTGCTGCTGCATTAGCATGGGGTGCAAAGAGAGGGAAGTGGTGGTTTCCTCTCTGCCAGGCTGGAGTGATGTCTGTGGAGCTGCTGTAATTGGAGCCATTTTTACAGCAGCCCTCAGTGTGTTCTTAAGGATATCTTTGTAATTAAGCCCTTGCAGCCCCAATTTGTACTCCTGAAAGGTGGATAATATCCGCCTCCCTTTCCAGCCTTCTCAGCTGTTAAGGGTTTTAATCTAAGAGCCTATTTATAGTTCTCCTTTCATAAAAGGTTGAGTTGAAATCTTTCTGAAATGGGGTTAAAAAAGCTCTAGTAGTTCTGCAAAAGGACAGATATAAGCTGGGTAATGGGAGTGCTGTGATTCTACCTCCAGTGGCCTTTCCACATTCAATGCATTTTACAAACTTTAAAGGGAGGCACTGTTAATTTGCAGCCTAGTATTCCTTGCTCCTGGAAGTTAGTGGTTCTCTAGCACAGTTTTTCCCTTTTTTAAGAGAGAAAAAAGGGCAGGGGGTTGGGAAGTATTTGCTTTTTTATTTGTCTCTGTTTACTCTAAAATTAGACATTTTATTTACAGCAGAAACCTCTTCAGTGCTGGAGAGCTAATTAACTAATAATCAAGAGACAGGAAGCTTAATATATGAAAAATCATCCTAATTGCTGTAATTGGCAATCTGTTTCAAGTGTTTTGGGGAGGGAAGGATTGGTTTTCTGGTTTTGGCTGACTTAGAGGAATCTCATTTTTAAAGCTTGCCTTTCACTGATGATTCACTCTGAGTGGAGCTTAGAACATTACAGGCTGAGACTCCCAGAGGATTTCCTAGCAAAACCAGGGCAAGTGACACTTAACAAGTGGGATTTGTAAAACAAGCAGTGCCTTAGACAAAGAAACAAGCAAGGATGAAAAGCACTATTAAAAAGTTCTCTGACTTCAAAGGGAAGTAACTGCTTTAGTGAATTAATCCCTCTATGTACACACTTTGCCTGGTAATGGGCAAAGAATTATTGTGGTGATTATCCTTGTGCCAATAAAAAAGCCCCTCCCATATGAGTTTGATCAAGAGCTTTGAGATTTACAAAAATACAAGGGAAGGAAGGTAGGCTAGATGATTTCTGAAGTTTTCTTGTAGCAACATTATTATTAATCATCATCATCATTATTAATATTATTAATGCATTTCAGATTTACTTGCAGGCTTTCTTTCAGCTGAATTGAAACAACTGGGGAAATTTAGATTATAATTAAAACTAGTCTTAATTCTAATTTAGATTAGAATTAAGACTACCGACACCACAGCATTTAACTACAGTTATTCTGCTCAACAAGGTCTATCTGTGAATCCAAAATAATCATAACCACTGCAAAATGCTGGAGTTAATGCTGATTGCTGTGCTGAGTTGTGCCAAGGTGAGGCAGCCCTTGGCTGCTGAGGTTTAATCTGCTTTGCTCACATGAGTGTCCACACAAAACAGGGTTTGGTTTTTGCTGTGATCTCCTGGTTTGAGGCACTCTCAGCTTGGCATCTGCAGTTTTGTGTGAGACTGAGGACTGCAATATTTAACTGATTCAATACAGTGCCAGAAGCAAACCCTTTGTGGAGGGAAGTGCAGAGCTCTTTGAAGGACTGTTAAGGGCTGGATATCCAGGATTATGTAAAAAGACTCTCTTTGTGTAGAGCTGTGTCAGGTATCCATTTGAAAAAATAACCAGGGGAAAATGAGATTGATGTGATTCCTCACATCTGATATGGGATGCCTGAGTCCAGCAAACAACCTGAACATTCTCGGCATGAATTCAACAGTAGCTGATGAGCTTTTCTTCTCAATAAAGCAAGGTCAAGCCTTTAACTAATGTTACAGCTGTAAATATTTCATGCCTTTGTTATGTATGCTGTATTTTGTACACAGTTTTGAAAGAAATAAATAATGTATTGTATTTGTATACAAAATTTTGTGGAGGAGTATGTGCACAAATCAATTACAACCCCTGAGTAACTTTGCTTGCTGTTTTAACTGGACAGGTACCTGTGTGGAGAGCGTTGGCTACTCTGGATAATGATTCTGGGGAGAATCACAGAATGGTTTGGGTTGGAAGGGACCTTGAATCCCACCCCTGCCATCTGAACTCAGCTGCTTGGTTAGGAATGAGAAGTGCTGTGCTGTTGTCCAGGAGCTCTTTGGAGCAGCCTGTGCTCCCCAGCCCTTGTTCTGCTTTGGGACAGGCATTTTTGGGTGGTCATAAATGGCAATTCTACATTTGGCACTGTGGGCACAGGCTGGGAGGCTTTCTGAGCTTTTAAGAAAAGCTTTATGTACTCAAGATGTATTTTGTTAGTGACTTTTCCCTTTTTGTGCCCTTAGTCCATCCAGTCTGTTGTCCTGGAACAGCAACTTCAGTATCAAATGTTGCATGTGAGCTTCCCCGGTTAGAAGAAAATACCTGTATTGAGAATGTATTAGAAAGTGCCTGAATTTTGGTTTTGACTTGATAAATGCTAATCTTGTATATCAGTTCATGGTTCTCTAATAATCTGTAGTTTGAAATTGCTGCCAGTTCCTGCAGGTTTTGTACCAGGAGAGAATGGCTGTGTCATGTGAGGTTTCTCTAGTTCTGTTCTGCTTGGTGATCAAGGCAGATTCCCACAGAAGGGTTTAAGCACTACTTGGGAAATACCCAAATACAACATTTTGTATCATCTTTTCTATGCTGTTGTTCTTTCTTTCATATTTTCTTTTCCCCACGTAAAGATTGTGTTAGAAAAGACTTACATGAACTACAGAGTTATTGTTCTTTGGGAGCCTTTTGCTATGCAAAGACTTTTCTAATTAACATGTTATTGCATTTCACTTGAAAATCTTTTGGTGAGAGACACATTTCAAGATCTTCTACCAAGCTAAGCTCGATTGGAAGCCCAGTTTGTTTTGAAAGCAGCTGTCTGACTTCCCTGAGCTGGTGCTGGATACACAAAAGCTGAAGAAATGCTTTTCCTCAGCCCCAGAATGTATTCAGGGTAACTAGAAATAACCAGTGTGTTCCCTAATAGCTTGTTTATTGTTCAAAGGAACATGCAATGTACACTGTAACTTTTTTTCTGGTGAAATATTTAGAAATATAAATCAGAAATATGTGCAG
The DNA here is from genome assembly GCF_036417665.1 of Passer domesticus. Taxonomy (NCBI): domain Eukaryota; kingdom Metazoa; phylum Chordata; class Aves; order Passeriformes; family Passeridae; genus Passer; species Passer domesticus. The sequence goes on from NC_087481.1 coordinate 54,550,512, forward strand.
TCTCACTAGACAGTAATAGCATTTTTGTATATTTTGTCTTTCAAGATCATTTGGATTTACATCTTTCTGAAGCTATTCTCTCTCTCAGTAACTGCAGAGCTGCTAACACTGGAGGACTTAGGCAAACTGAAAAAAAGTCAATTTTTTAGTGATTCCTTTTTAGTGAGGCTAAAGAGGGGCTGTTTGCTGCCTTCAGTTCAGCCAAGTCTCAAGCAATGACCCAGCCCTCAGTGGAACAGAATCATTTTCTGATCATCCTTCTCATCACATTGAGTTTGTCACAAGAGTCTTGGATTTTTTTAGCTTGAATTGTTTTCAAGGACACCCTGTAAAAATTTTTCAATTCCTTAATTTGCATCCTAAACATGCAAATTAAGTGCAAAGTTTTCAGTACAAACAGGGCAGGTTTTAATTTAATTCTGTGTTGCTGAGGTGTTCTGCTTTTGTTTAGATCATTCCCAAAGACATGATAATTACGTGTTTGACATTAACTTCTCTGGACACTTTTTGGTTTTCTGTAGAAGAAATTTGCTAAACTGCCATAAAAACAATCCAGGAATAGTTAAAAAAGAAAAGTTAAGGTTCTGGAAGCATAGTTAAATAGTGAAAATCTCCAAAGAACTTGTTTTTTCAATGGAGCTGCTGAAGATAGAGTTGATCCTTTCAATGTCTGTCCAACCAGGCTGTAGAAGGAAAATTATTTTCTGGGTTTAATTGCAGCAGTGCCTACATTTGATTGATAAGGCAGTTTATTTTGACTGTTGCTTGAATAACAAAAGCTGGAATCAGCAGGATATTTGTCATAAAATACATTTGAGTGCCATGCAGGATTCGCAGTTTCCAAGGACCAAGGGAAGGTGCAGCAACAGATCTTCCATTTAATGCTGGAAGAATTTTAGCTCTACTCTACTTTGACTTCAGTGATCCAATTTGCAGAGATAAACAATTCTCTGGCAGTAATGCAGCTTGCCATTATTTAATAATTATTTAAAATGTGCCTCGTTACCCTTGTGTAAGAATCTGGGCTGCAGGGGAGTGCTGGTTGTGCTCTGATTCTTCAGGGGCTGACACAGCACTGGGTTAAAGCCCCCCATGGTCTGGTGTCTCAGACTGTTCTAATTTAATTTAATAGCAAATCTTCTCTATCCTGCTGCTTCTATTTAGAAGTGTCCAAAAACCTTTTTTTTTTTTTTTCCCCAACTGTAAAAGCCTTCTGGCACTAAATTACATCTATTCCTTGACTGAAACATATCTGCTCTATGCTAACCTCATTATCCAGGAATGATTTCTAGAAGAGGAAGTGAAGAATAATTAAATCATTCCTAACTGAAGGAAATGCTTCGCAGAACTATACAAATTCCAATTTGGCCAAGATGCTGTGGTTTCAGATTCTATTTCTGGGAAGGGCAGAGGGACAAACAGTTATTTTTGGAGCCATGGGCAGCTGGTTCTTGCTGCAGTTTTCTCTCTTACCTTGAGCTGGGAGTGGGCTGGGACATCCCTGCTGAGGAGGGAGCACAGTTCCTGCCACCACCCTCCTCAGTACTGCCCTGCTGGGAGTGCTGCTAAATTAAACTCATCCCCCTTGCTGGAGGTGTCACCTGCTCTGCCTGGTGCTGGCTGAGACCCTGATTTGGGGCATTTTCCTGCAAAACCGTGCCTCAGCCTGATCTGAAGCAGTGATTTGTCAGCAGTGGTGCCCTGCCATGCAGAGCTGTGTGGGGACACACATTTCCCCCACTCAGCCTGGGACACAGTGCCTCGAATTAAATCAGGACTGGATTTTGGGGGTTAAAAATGAGCTTGCTGTGTGTGCTCAGCCTGGGGGAACTCATGGGCTGGGCACAGCCCCTCATGGGGCTCTGTGCTCACATCTTCAGATTTTCACATTTTTCCAAATCTCACTCTTCCAAAGGTTAAAGCAAAAAGGACGTAAAAAACCCCCTCACAACTAGTTCTTTTTATGTGGGAATGTTTGCAAGTATATCAGTGATGTGTAATTGATTTATTAATTGGGAAAAAACCGCATGGCATGCTGGAAGAACAGCTTTTCAGTGCTCCACAACTTTGGTCTTTCAAGGAATCAGATCACTGAAATGAGTTATGCATTCAAGAAATCCACTTAGAATTAAGAACATATGTCCTACTTTCCAGCTTTTCCTTTAAAGTTGCATATTACAATAATGGAGTGTAAAGAGTAAACTTTAGTGATTTGCAAAAGGCACCAGCCTTGTGCCTTTTCCAAACTGGTTGATTTATGTGCTGTTTGCTGTTTTTGAGAACACAAAACAATTAATTCATGTGTGAAAAGAACAGTGAATTAATCCTAGAGAGCCCTGGAGCCTCTAAAGACCTGAATCATATGTTGAGCTCGTTTAAAACTTGCATAAGAAATTAATGTAGAATAAAGCCCTTTAATTTGAAAAGTGCATCTATAGTAGGTGTCCCTAGGATATCTTCTGGATCATTATTCAGAAAGGTTAAGGAGGACTTTATTTTTTCCTTTCTTTCTTTCTTTTTTCCCCCTTATATTCAGTATGTATTTTCCAGTTTGCAGCTCAACGTGGTGCATTTCAACTTATAAAGAGGCAGAGATTTTAAAAAGAAATGGGGAGCTTTTTATTCACCTTCCACTTAATTTCCTTGCTGCCTTGCCAGTCCCAGCTTAATGAATGTAATTGCTACCTTTGATGAAAATACTATTATCAAGATCACACATTACATTGGAAAACAGTTTTTCTTTAAACACAGCTACTGCAGTCTCTAATTATGCATGTAACAAGTGGCTCCTGAACAAAAGAGCATGTTGTCTACAATTGCTAGGAATTGGAGCAAGGCAAATTTGAACAAAGAACAGATTAGATTTGCTCCATGCTCCACAAAGCCCATTCCCCTGATTAATTTCCTGCAAAAACTAAAACAATTCTCTCTTAAAAGAAACTAACCCTCATCCCCAGAATGATCCATATGCCATTTGTGTCAATCTATATGATGATAATGGCTACAGATTTAAATTATTAACTATTAGGTGGAGTAAAATAGGAAAGCTCTTTTATAAACTTACCTTTTCATATGTAAATAAGCAGTACAAGGACTTAAGGAACAAAAACCTGACTTTTCTGTGGAAACCAGGAACAAGAAAGCACCCAGTAACTGAAAGTCTGAATTGTGCATGTATAATCCAATTATTTTGTCAGTTTACTCTGTGCTCCGTGTTCTGCACAGGCACTGCAGCAGGAGAACCAGTGTCCTGTTGGGTTTTCCAAGGATGACACATTTGAGGGCTCATTTCCTTGTTTCCATTTGAGGAGAGTTCTTTTGAAAAGGCTTTCATTTAATTCTCAAAACAAATAATTTTGTCAACAGGGTTTCATGAGCCAAAACCAGATTTGGAGATGTATTTTGCTATCATTCTGTGGAAAAGCAAAATTTTGCATTAGTGCTTGGCCTTGGATAAAATCCTGCAATATGGATTGAATTGTTTTTTGGTATTTCTAATGCAAGGAATTAGTCACAGCAGTTTAGAACACAGTGTTATTTTTCATTCCTACTGGTATTGATCCAGGATCCCTGGCTGTGGTACAGGATGCATATAAACCACAGTCAGGTGGGTAAAAGCCAAAAAAAAAAAAAAAAAAAAGAATCTGCTCCAAAGTGTTTACAAGCTGGGTTAGGACTGGATGTGAGCTAATACAGACCAGGGTCTAGATTATTTTTTAAGGAAAATTGGTGAGCTGCTGTCTTGGAAGGAAATAACAGCAGGCATGGTGGTTTTGGTGCCAGGAGTGGCAAAGTGAGGGGGCAGAGGTGTGTGTAAGAGCAGCCTGCTTTTCTCTGCACAAGAGCTGCCAGAGTCTTTGTGTCCTCAAAATGTCACTGCAGAGATCCCAGGGACAGTCCTGCCCCTGTCACACCTGTCATTTATCCCTCTCACTCCCAAAACCTACGTTATCACAGATCTTCCCAGTTCACCTTACTTGTAGTCATATAAAATCTACCCTGCAGGTCAGGAAAAAAAAACCAAAACCCCTCCTAATTTTAAATGTGGATAGAATTAATCAAGATGTAATTATGACACCAAATGAAATTACTTGGAACATAAAATCTGTCTTCACCATCTTTAAGAAACTGAGTTAAAGAAAATGTAAGACATTTCTTAGAAATGAAAATAATTTCTGTTTCCAGATAATTTTTCTAGTATTCCAGATACTATGGGTCTTCTGATGATGGGACCCCACAGAGCCTGCAGTGGTGGGAAAAATCCATGGGAACAGCCCCATGTTTTTGAGGCTTCTGGCTGCAAATATCTGTGACAAAACAGAGCAGGCCTATAATTACTACCTGGGGAAGCTGGAGAACAAAACAATATATTCACCAAATCCAGAATAGGTTGTGGTTTAGTTCCCTGTGTCCCCTCAGACAATTTGAAAGCAATCTCATGAGTCTGGGGCAGCACCTTCGTGCACTTTTCTGAGAAAGTGTCAGGGTGTGAGTTTTTCTTTTTTTTTAGACACAAATCCATTGTTCATCTCTTGTTTCAATGTAGCATTTGCTCAACACACAAAAAAAAAAAGCTGGCTGGGAAGCTTGGCAATATTCCAGGGAATATTTATCCCTTCCTCACACTGTCCCTATTTGGGTCTCACATCAGCCAAATGCAGAAGTTTAGCACAGTTCCTGGTGTGAACACAAATCTGTGTTTTTCTAGGTACGTTGTGGCACCTAATAATGCACTTTTTTAGCACAGCCATTGTCTGGAATAAACATTAATTCACAAACCCCCAGTGTCTCCTGGTGCAGGGGCAGTGTGGGGACACAGCAGATTTCTCTGGGGGTGTGATGCACCTGATGCTCTGGAGGATTGCTTATTTTGCATAAGAGGATCGACCAGAAACTAAAAACTCCAGCCCTGAAGCCTGCACATGGTGCTACGGGGAATGGAAAGGAACCAGCCCCAGCCCCAGCTCTGGTTCCTGTAGGGAATCCTCCTCTGACAGAGGGAAGTGCTGCTCCCTCCCTCTGCACAGTGACAGGACCCTTGTGCTGACCACAAATTGGCATCTAATTATTATTAGCCAGTGGTGGGGAAGAGTAAATAATGGACCAAAAACGACAATAAAGAACTGGAAAGGAGAAGGCTCCTTCTCCATCAAGTTCTTAAAATAACGCAGAGCAGGGGGCTGACCTTGCATCCACATTTAAATAATCCCAGAGCAAATAATCTCTTTGCTTTCAAATAATCCCAGTGGGGATGCAAAAGGGAAAGAGTCAGTGCAGAGCCACTGAAGCCTTGTGCAGGCTGCCCTAGAGCAGAGGCTGGGCAGAGCTAAAGAATAAAGCAGGGATTTACTCAAAGGCTCTCCTCCATGGATGCACCTTGGGCAGCACCAGAGCCCAGCCAGGGCTGCCCCCAGGATGAACCCAAATGGCCCCAAAATGCACGAGCGCTGCCGGGGTCTCTCCCTGGGCTCAGCTCTGCTCCATGTGCACATTGCAGTTCAGTGTCCAATCCCACTGCAGCCCCTGCAGTCCCATCCTGCTTGTTTTTCTCTCTGCAGCCCACGGGGTTTGTGCTCCTGGGCTGAGATTGGGATCATTTGTCCTTGGTGCCCAGCTGGAGCAGGAATTGTTTTGTCTCCCTGCTCTGTGCAGAGCTCACCATCCCCTGATGTGAAGCTCAGAAGAGCACACTAAAGCAGCACAGAATGTGGAAAATAGAAAAGTTAAAACCTGAGGCATCACCAGGGGCAGCTCTTCCCTCAGCTGTGCTGGGGCTGAGCAGGGCCCAGCTCAGTGCACCTCAGCTGGCACACAGGGGCCGTTTGTCTCAGGCTCCTCTCTATCCAGATGTATGATCCAGAGGGAAGGAAAAAGGAGTTGAGGTTTAAACTCTTATCACTAAAGTGAGTCTCCCTCTACATTAAAAAACTATCCAGACATTGTAACAGGAATGGGTTCAGTTCTTATGTCATAAATTTGTGTGTGTAGAAAAAAGACTTATTGGCGAATTTAGCAGTATTTTTCGTTGAACTGGCAGTTGCTAACCATTACACCAGTATTTATTTGATTCTTAAAGAGCACAAAAGCATGGACTACAAATAAAGAAGATGGAGTAATAGCTTTTGACTGGACCACTAGCTTTAAACTTGAAATGAAGTGTCCAGTTTTGAGTTACTGTGTCCAAATGCCATTTGTACAGTTTGAAAAGTGGGGGCATTTTTCCAGCTTGTCACTGTTAGCTGTAGTTCATTCCAGTGAATGATATCACTGAAGGAGCAGTTGTTCTGCTATAAGTACTTCACTCATGACTGGAATGTATTAAATGTATTAATCTGTGCCTGAGAGTGTAATTTAGGGAAGCCCTACATTTGACACATTCTTGTACATCCTTATTTTATTGCCTTATCCTGCAGGTAACAATGTCTCAAAAGCAAAGGGACGGGATGAAGTTAAAATTACATGTCACCAAATATTATATGCACTTTTTGCCGCTCATTTCGCTGTCAGAATTACGGATTTTCAACAACATTAGTTTAAATATGTTTATGACTTGATTTACACCTCTGATGTCAAAATAAAATGCTAGGCAGGAGCCCAAGGTTTCTAATGAGCTGAGATGAAGCCATGAGGGGAATGTCCCCATCCTCAGAGCTCCATCTTTCATGACAAAACTCTGTCGCAGCCGGCGCCTGGGCCAAGCAAAGATAAAACGCGAGGGTTGAGTTATCCTGGAGAGTATTTGTCAAACCTGCTTTAAGCCAGCGGAATAAAAATGTATTTTTGTGGCAAGGTTAGGCTTTATGTCAACGAAGTGAACCCGTAAAGCATTTACAGCCACCTCGTGACTATTGCCTGTCATAAATTCGAAACGCTCTTAATCCGTGGGTGCGTAATTTCGAGGCACTCGAGGCACTCTCAGCACCTTCCATGGAATTATCCCTCTTAATTCTGGGGGAAATTAGGGATGGGCATGGTCAGAGGTAACAAACATTATTTTCTGAAGGGCACTGGGAGCTGTGTACCTGTGAGGAGGAGCACAAGGCTCGCTGCCCAAACCAGGTGTGGTGTGGGAGCCCCGGCTGCTGCAGGTGCCTCTGCCGTGGTGAGCAGCCCTGGCTCTGAGGAAATCAAAGCAGTTTGGGTGGCTGGATTGAAAGTACAGCCCTGGTGACTGTGCTCAAACCAACCTGGATTGAAAATACAGCCCTGGTGACTGTGCTCAAACCAAGCCACCTCCCCTTCCTTCGAGGAGCGTAAAGAGAATTTAACAACCAGTGCACCCCCAATTTACGCTCAGCCAGAATTTCTCTGAAGAGCTGAACTCCTGAGCCTCCAAATACCCCGGGCTGCTCCTTTGCTTTGACACCCACGCGTTCCCCAGTGCACATCCCAAAACAACCATCCCAGGCTGCTCCCAGCTTTTCCTACGGGGCGGGAGAGCCTTTGGCGCCGAGGTGCCCCCGCTCCACCTGCAGGCACGGTCAGCTGGGGATGATGGAGGAGATGGGACCAGCGCCTGAACTCCGACCTTATCGATCCAGCCACCCCCTCCCAGCTGAGTGGCTGCAGCCCAGTCAGCTGAAAAGGAATTTAAAGGGCGCCCGTGGTCCCCGCGCGGCCCTCCCGTCATTAATAACGTTTTCATCCGTGACAGTGATAAACACGCGGTACTTGAGGGGAGTTTATTAAGGTCAGTCCATAAATAAAAATTAAAATTTTAAAAAATGGGTTTACACAGATGAACAGATGGATGAATAAAGTGATTGGTAAAACAATAAATATGAAAATAGACAGATGGATGAAGTATCTCTAAAAGCCCAATGCCTCAAACGCTGGCGATGTTGTACCAGACCCTTCTCTCCTCTCTGATAAAAAACAGATTTAATGAAGCTGCTGCTGAACTTATACATTTCGGGGATCTATGGCCTGACTAATATTTTGTCATTTAATGCCTATTCTCCAGCCAGATAAAAAGGATTGCAGCCATTTCTCTATGTCAGGTGTATAACTGAGTGCTACTAAAACTTAAATGTCTCATCTGTCCTTGGATCTAAATACAGATGGCCTTAAACCTTCGAGTTTTTCTTAATGCAGAATGGTATACAATACCCTGTCTGACTTCTTTTATCATTCTCAGAGTGAAAGAGATTTGTATCTTGGTGGAATTCAGACTACCAGGAAGCAAATATTCTTCTTCACTTTCAAACTCTGAATATCATTTAGAGAAATAAAGGCAAAAAGCCCAATAGCAATTCAGCTGAGGAATTCTGGCAGATCTTTATGCTTTATAAAATCCAAAATTTCCTTGGGAAGCATTTAATTCCTGGCTATCGTGCCAGTTAAATTATAAATTTTATCTTTATCTGGGCATTATTTAAAAGTGATGAGGAACTGGCAGAGGAGAAAAGTTCATTTCAGTTTCATGTGATCTTCGTTTCTGTGCTGGCTCTGCAGGCGGCTGAGCTGCAGAGGGAGGAGGCATCATTAGGGGAAAACCTGTGCAAGCCTTAAACCACTCGACTTGGATTCAAAGCTTTGAATTTGTGACATCTAAAAGAACCTTAATTGTTGCCCCTGATGAAATATTCCAAAGCAGTTACCTGGATCATTGTGACTATTGATCCCTGATTA